>NW_027189139.1:2942503-3000003 GCF_040958095.1 Procambarus clarkii | reverse complement strand
CACTCTCGTGTTTAGGAGAGTTGTGCCTTAAGCAGAGACACTGTGTCTTCCCATATTAACAGGGACTTGATGAAATTAACGTATAAATGACCCCTCACTTGCTCTGGTGCTCAAGGGTCTGAGCAGGTGGTGGAGCGGGTTAAGGTGTACCTGTTATGCCAGTTGCTGGAAGGCTTCTGTGCTGGCTAGGGTTCGAGTCTCCTGGTGGGAAAGTGTTTTAAAGTTGTATACTTCACTCTCGTGTTTAGGAGAGTTGTGCCTTAAGCAGAGACACTGTGTCTTCCCATATTAACAGGGACTTGATGAAATTAACGTATAAATGACCCCTCACTTGCTCTGGTGCTCAAGGGTCTGAGCAGGTGGTGGAGCGGGTTAAGGTGTACCTGTTATGCCAGTTGCTGGAAGGCTTCTGTGCTGGCTAGGGTTCGAGTCTCCTGGTGGGAAAGTGTTCTAAAGTTGTATACTTCACTCTTGTGTTTAGGAGAGTTGTGCCTTAAGCAGACACACTGTGTCTTCCCATATTAACAGGGACTTGATGAAATTAACGTATAAATGACCCCTCACTTGCTCTGGTGCTCAAGGGTCTGAGCAGGTGGTGGAGTGGGTTAAGGCATACCTGTTATGCCAGTTGCTGGAAGGCTTCTGTGCTGGCTAGGGTTCGAGTCTCCTGGTGGGAAAGTGTTCTAAAGTTGTATATATATATATAATATATATTATATAAATTATTTATATATATATATTATTTATATATATATTATATATATAATTATATAGGTCATATATTTTTGTATTTTTGCTGATATGTTAGTAAATAATAAAAGAAATATAAATTATTTGATTTTTTTACCCTTAAATTGGTTTTAATATTTAAATTGAAAACAATAATAAAATATAAAAACAAATATAACAAAAATAATAATACAATATAAAATAAAATATAATAAAAATAATAATATAATATAAAATAATATAATTTAATTTCAAGAAATTTAACTTTAAACACAAAGATGTGAAAAGGGTTCAGATTAGGCTCAAACCTTTCACAAGAGATTCATATTGGTGTATGAATGGATTATGAATGATTCATGTTAGGATTGTAAAGTTGCCACAACATCTCAAATTAGTGTTAGATGCGTAGGTCTTGGTTATAAGTTTTGGAAACCTATTTAAGTCCACACACAATATCGTATCTGATACGATAAAACAAACGTTTCCAATCCTTTCAAATACTTTCCAGATATGTTGTGGCAACGTAAATTTGTTTGCTGGGAAGTGGCCACTCTACATCAGGGGGCAGATCCACCACTGGCAGAACCAGGAAGTGGCCACTCTACATCAGGGGCCGGTCCACCACTGGCAGAACCGGGGAGTGGCCACTCTACATCTGGGGCAGGTCCACCACTGGCAGAACCGGGGAGTGGCCACTCTACATCAGCGGGCAGGTCCACCACTGGCAGAACCAGGAAGTGGCCACTCTACATCAAGGGGCAGGTTCACCACTGGCAGAACCAGGAAGTGGCCACTCTACATCAGGGGCAGGTTCACCACTGGCAGAACCGGGGAGTGGCCACTCTACATCAGGGGCAGGTCTGCCACTGGCAGAACCGGGGAGTGGCCACTCACCATCAGGGGCAGGTCCGCCACTGTAAGAACCGGGGAGTGGCCACTCTACATCTGGGGCAGGTCCACCGCTGGCAGAACCGGGGAGTAGCCACTCTACATCAGGGGGCAGGTCTACCACTGGCAGAACCAGGAAGTGGCCATTCTACATCAGGGGGCAGGTCCACCACTGGTAGAACCAGGAAGTGGCCACTCTACATCTGGGGCAGGTCCACCGCTGGTAGAACCAGGGAGTAGCCAATCTACATCAGGGGCAGGCCCACCACTGGCAGAACCGGGGAGTGGCCAGTCTACATCACGGGCAGGTCCACCACTGGCAGAACAGGGGAGTGGCCACTCTACATCTGGGGCAGGTCCACCACTGGCAAAACCAGGAAGTGGCCACTCTACATCAGGGGCAGGTCCACCACTGGCAGAACCGGGGAGTTGCAACTCTTCATCTGGGGCAGGTCCACCACTGGCAGAACCGGGGAGTGGCCACTCTACATCAGGGGGCAGGTCCACCACTGGCAGAGCCAGGAAGTGGCCAATCTACATCACGGGCAGGTCCACCACTGGCAGAACCGGGGAGTGGCGACTCTACATCTGGGGCAATTCCACCACTGGCAGAACCAGGAAGTGGCCACTCTACATCAGGGGCCGGTCCACCACTGGCAGAACTGTGGAGTTGCAACTCTACATCTGGGGCAGGTCCACCACTGGCAGAACCGGGGAGTGGCCACTCTACATCAGGGGGCAGGTCCACCACTGGCAGAACCAGGAAGTGGCCACTCTACATCAGGGACAGGTCCACCACTGGCAGAACCGGGGAGTGGCCACTCTACATCAGGGGGCAGGTCCACCACTGGCAGAACCAGGAAGTGGCCACTCTACATCAGGGACAGGTCCACCACTGACAGAACCGGGGAGTGGCATCTCTACATCAGGGGCAGGTCCACCACTGGCAGAACTGGGGAGTGGCCACTCTACATCTGGGGCAGGTCCACCACTGGCAGAACTGGGGAGTGGCCACTCTACATCAGGGGGCAGGTCCACCACTGGCAGAACCAGGAAGTGGCCACTCTACATCAGGGACAGGTCCACCACTGGCAGAACCGAGGATTGGCATCTCTACATCAGGGGCAGGTCCACCACTGGCAGAACTGGGGAGTGGCCACTCTACATCAGGGGGCAGGTCCACCACTGGCAGAGCCAGGAAGTGGCCAATCTACATCACGGGCAGGTCCACCACTGGCAGAACCAGGAAGTGGCGACTCTACATCTGGGGCAATTCCACCACTGGCAGAACCAGGAAGTGGCCACTCTACATCAGGGGCCGGTCCACCACTGGCAGAACTGGGGAGTTGCAACTCTACATCTGGGGCAGGTCCACCACTGGCAGAACCGGGGAGTGGCCACTCTACATCAGGGGGCAGGTCCACCACTGGCAGAACCAGGAAGTGGCCACTCTACATCAGGAACAGGTCCACCACTGACAGAACCGGGGAGTGGCATCTCTACATCAGGGGCAGGTCCACCACTGGCAGAACTGGGGAGTGGCCACTCTACATCAGGGGCAGGTCCACCACTGGCAGAACCGGGGAGTGGCCACTCTACATCTGGGGCAGGTCCACCGCTGGCAGAACCGGGGAGTAGCCAATCTACATCAGGGGCAGGTCCACCACTGGCAGAACCAGGAAGTGGCCACTCTACATCAGGGGGCAGGTCGACCACTGTCAGAACCAGGAAGTGGCCACTCTACATCAGCGGGCAGATCCACCACTGGTAGAACTGTAACAAACTAGGCTGGTTGTGAGAATTATTCCAGAAGGTTCCAGAAGTTTCGGGTAGGGACCTGACCTCAACAACACACATTCCCCTGGGGATTAGCAGGTCTGAGTCACAAATGGCGGGCGTCTCTGTTCATAGTTGCGTATAATAATCATCCTATAGTATTCAGTAATTTAGAGAAATTAGCCTTTATTCATTTTGTATTAAAGTTGTATTGTATAATATTACTGGGTACAATATCAAGAGTATTCTAATTATTGAGTTAAGTCACCATCAGTGACGTCACGAATCAGATCTAAGTTGTAAGGCGCGAGTGACCGGCGGTCATAGGTCATCAGAGTTGACATGTCTACTATTTCTCAAAGTTCAAATAACCATTTTGGTGATCGGGAACAGCTCTGCCGTTAGATGCTTGTGTAATTTAACTTCAGTAAAATAATTCAACCAGTCTGGATCAATTAAGTACAACAGAGGTTAATTGTTATAACTTAAACCTTGCTAAGTAACTGGGTAAGCGATGCGGAACAATACAATGCTCTAGTCTGGGGAAGACCAGACGAGGAGAGATCAGTGTGGACTCCAGATCAACTGGGGGAGGTCAACCCATCTCACCTCTCCCCCAAGACCAGCCCAACATCTTTAGCTGGTCATCATAGAGGTATAGTTGCTATTGTTATTTATAGGGATTGTCAACTCATTGCCGTTCAGGTCAAGTAGGGAGTGATAACCATTTAGATTTTGTTTTAGTTTTTCTTTTAATAAATTAATTAGTTAATAAATTGCATTTTTATTATTTCCATGTGTTTGTTATATGTACAGTATATGAACTTGTCCTGGTCACGTGGTCCACACGAGGCAGAGTTGAATTGGGCGCCGATTCTAACACCAAATCGAAAGTCATCTTTACCGTGTAATTTATTCCACACTCAAGGTCATCGGTTATAGTGGGGATCAAGCCCCAAGGTTGATTAATTAGCATGATCGATCCAGACCTCGATCATTGCTCTGTGTTACTGATCTGGTGGTGGCGGCGGAGGCGACTCTAGGGTTTTGCTCAAAGCCTAGGTCACGTCATAAGGGTTGTAGAATCCTAAGTCGGTCAATCGTCTTAGGCCCACGTGGCGTGGAGTTGGCTTTAGTAAAAGTTTTGGAGTCCCTTGTAGAGAATAAAAAGTAAGAATACGGGTAGAGGGGAAGAAGGAGGAAAGTTAGTTCGAGAAACCCTCCCCGTGTTACAATGGTGCACAGCGGTGGTTTCAACAATTTTGTTTGAAATTGTTAAAAGGCTCACGCATCTAGCCATTCGAACACGTGCGTGGATGCTAAGGAGACAGCCGTGGGCCAGGATTAGTGGTGCGCCTCACAACAGTGCGTTTGAGTGGGGATTGGCGAATCTTGGGTCATGCGGGCTGATACGATTAAGGTTTAGTTAGTAAGATTAGGCTGTTAAGATTTATTGAAAAGGAGACCGCTCCGAGTTGATTGGACTGGGTACCATACTCGACCCATTGCAATTAATTCAGAGGTGTTGGGAGCCGCCATACTCTCAACAGCAGTTCCTTGTGGGCTGTCTGGGCGGATATATCTGTGGGACGCCAGGAGATAGTCTGAGGGCGTTATTAGACGACCCAAAACGCTAGGGAAAACGTAAATCCGTGAAGGGCGTTGCGGCCTCCGAGGGACGGACTAGTAACCTACCTAGCGGCGATTCAACAACTAAGTGATCGCACACTTAGTGGAGGTTGAGTCGTCCCTATTCTTAATTGTTGCTGAAAGCTGCGTGTCGCTCTGTTAGAACCTAGATGGTCGAGACCCCTAGGCTAGGTGTGTTACGGCGAGTCGGTAGGAGCAATTATAAGATTAAGTCGAGTGTATTTTTGAATTAAGTATACTTAAATTTATAAAGTAATTCCGTTTATTTGCGTTGTTCTAGAGATTAATTTTTTTTTTCCTTAAATTCATTCCCCGGTTAAAAAAAATTTTCCCAAGTGTTTAGCATTTTCTTGCATATTAGGCTAAGTGCATACATTAAGTTTTGCTATTTCCTGTTGTATTAGTCTAAGTCAGAGGTGTTGGTTCTAGAACGTAATTAATCCTCTGGACTTAGGGCTATATGTCGGTCACTATAGTAAGTGAAGGAGTTTGTTAAGGGATAGTAATTTTCGTGTAAATGTTTAATAGAGTCCGTGGAATATTTCTAAGTATTTCGGGATAAGTTTTCGGCTAAGTCAACGTCGGAAAGTCGTTAACTGTAGTTAATTTGTATTCGTGGGTCAGGTATATGTTCTGGGCGTCATTAGGATTCCCCAGTCGATGCGGAGGATATTATTCTCGTGCTTACCAGTAAGACGGTAGAATTGTGTTTTTAGACTTAGAATTTTTTTGTAGAAACGTAGGTGGAAATTATTCTAAGTCCAGCCTTGGGCTAGAATCGTACATTTTGGCGAAAATTAGAATTTTCATGTTTCGTGTATATTCTGGGGCCAGTATTACTCTCTAGTGCGCGCAAGGGACGTAATTCTGTCTGTAAGCATTAAACAGTGATAATTACATTTTTGCCGAATTTAGTTATTTTTCGAGAAAATCGTGTTGTAATTTTGTCGGAGTCCAAGTGAGGTGAAAATCTCGGATTTTGACGAAAATTCGAATTAGTGAGTGTTGAAACCGCCCGATGTGTCAGTATTGTTCGGTATACAACGTCATTTGTAAATAATAACTTATTTATATCTGGGAACGAGAAACCCAATTTTTGCGAATTAAAGGAGTTTTGTGATATTTGGGGTGATAGAATTTTTTTTCCCTCGGAGTCAGGAAAATTGGCAGAGTCCAGTATTTGAGTAAAAACGCAGTTTTTTTATAAAAATTCAATTTTTGGTAAGCAAATATATGTCCTGGGTGTCTATATTAATCGCTAGAGCGGTTTATTAACGTAAAACTAGTTATTTTCGTTCAGAACACAAATTTTTATTTTTCAGCGTTTAAGCGAAAAAGCGCGGGACTTAGTTTTTTTTCAGCGCAGCTGGTCCCCCTCCATCAGTCATCAGTGGCCACGCTGCTCACTTAAGGTGCGTTTAGTATTCTAGTACAGTAAATATTCTTTATTAATCCATCACGAGTGCTGCGCATTAGTTGCGTTATCAGTTAAATTGTTTTATATAAATTAGATTCCTTAATTTTTTTTAACGTAAAGGACTTAGGTTTCAGCAATAGAACTGCGGGATATTTCACGGTCAGACACGAGTGCGGGGCAGACACTCATTCATTGGATTCACTTCAGCGATTCTCTCGATAAATCGGTGTATTTCCTACTTTGGGAATTTAGTAGTTTTCTCTTGGAAAAAGAGTTGTGATTTTTTTATATTGTATAAGGTTACGGTTGTAGTGAGTCCGGGTCGAGGGTGTACTAAAGGGTAGTTACAAGAGACGTGGCACACCAGAAACCTCAGGAAATGTTTAACCCAGACAGTGACCAGTCAGTGGGGACCAGTGGGAGTGGAAGTGTAGAGGACAGCACCTCTTCCGACACCACTGGGGACCGCTCAGGTAGCTCAACTGACGCCACAGGTGGAGTCAGTGGGACTGAAGCGACGAGTTCACGGGTTCTGCATGGGACTGGGCAGTCGAGGGTATCTTTCCATCCCAGTAGAGATACTATTATTGACATGAGTGGGGAGTCTTGCGAGGAGTCGTCCCAAGAGTGGGGAGAGTCGTCTTGGGTTCCCCCACAAATAACATCGACGCCATGCCAACAGGGCAGACAGGGAGATGGACAGGGGGCCTCAGTTAGTATGGTAGGACGTCCCACTTCGCTCGGTAGAGAACAGCAACCTGTTCAACGGGAACATGAACAACCACACCAACAGCAGGAACTACGCAACATAACACCAATACCACAAGACCCACAACACCTAGGTACACCTCATCCGTCACTACAACAACCCCAACCCCACCTCCCATACCAACCCCATCCTCAATTCCCATACCAACCCCATCCTCAATTCCCATACCAACCCCATCCTCAGTTCCCATACCAACCCTTCCCCCAACCCCAGGCCACTCCATACCCATTCCAACCCCAGGCCACCCCATACCCATTCCAACCCCAGGCCACCCCATACCCATACCCATTCCAACCCCAGGCCACCCCATACCCATTCCAACCCCAGGCCACCCCATACCCACCGCAACCTCAATCCACACCCCAACCCGAGGCCACCCACACCATACCTCAACCCCAACCTCCATCCACACCCCAACCCGAGGCCACCCACACCAAACCTCAACCCCAACCTCCATCCACACCCCAACCCGAGGCCACCTACACCATACCTCAGCCTCAACCCCAACCTCAATCCACACCCCAACCCGAGGCCACCCACACCATTCCTCAACCCCAACCTCCATCCACAACCCAACCCAAGGCCACCCACACCGTACCTCAGCCCGAACCCCAACCTCAACCCAGTTCCCAACCCCAGGACCAACCCACTGCCAGTAGCCCAGCGTCACACAAACCGGGAATTGTGAGTCTGATTCCCAAGTTGACTCTGCCGACACTCAGAGGTAAGGAGTTGCCGCTTATTAAGGTAGAACGCAACCGCCGAGTGGAAGACTGGCTTTGTGAGATTAGTTCGATGCTGGAGGCTGTCCCAGAGGATAGTTCGAAAATTACTCTTGCTATGGGGGCTTGCGTGGACGTAGCCGGTCCACTGGCGAGACTGACAGAGTTTCAGCACCTGACGACTTGGCCACAGTTTGTCCAAGCGATTAGGGACAGATTCAAGGACAAGGTGTCAGAGGATGAGGCTTATTTTTATCTCCAGTCACTTAAGAGGGATGACCGAAGCACTGTCAAGGATTTCGGGTCAATATTAAAGGGCAGGGTTGACGACCTCACTAAGGAACTGGGGTTAGATGCGAGTCAGGCAGAGCGATTCGCTAAACAATTGTTTTGCAAAACGTTACCTTCTGATATGGGACCATTGTTACTTGCGGGGGGAGCGGGTGAGAGTTATAAAGACCTAGTCCAACAGGCTGCCACAGCCCTAGACAGGCAGATGCGCGCAGGGACATCGGGCACTCGGTTGTCGCCATACGTAGAGGCGGTAAGTAAAGGCGAGGGAGCCAAGCCGAGTCACTGTGGCGCGGGTTCATCAGGGGGAAAGCAGCCCTCAGCTGCAAGTTTGAGCCACCCTGCGCTGGGTAACAACAGGGATCCGCGGAGGTGTTACTCCTGCGGGAAGCGCGGGCATATACAGAGGGACTGTAAAGTCACTACTACGAAAGCATGAAAGCAGGCTCCTAGTGAGGGTAGGCCTACTTTTGAGGTAAAAGTGGAAGGTGTGAGATTGACAGCTATTGTTGATACAGGAAGCCAGGCAACGGTAATTAAAAAGTCAGCCTTCAGCAATTTTAGGTATGCACGTTTTAAACGTTGCGCAAAAACATTAACAGCGGTCAATGGGGAGAAGATTGAGATCGTTGGTCAAGGTACGGTTAATTTTGAGATTGATGGGGAATTGCAGCCTCACACATGTACGATCGTAGAGAACCTTGATTTTCCTGGTAACATCTTAATGGGAACTGATTTTATGTCGCGATTTGATTATTCCTTGTCTGCTCAAAAAGGAGCTAGGAACTGAAGGTTGCAGTTGGGACAGACTTCCTACCCAGTGGAGATGATCGACCATCCCCCAGTTGTAGCTTCAATTAAACGGAAGCTGAAATATAATGCGCACTATCCAAAATTAATTTTTAAGTCTCTTCCAGACACAGTTAAGAGGTCATACGCCTTGCATGCATTGACCAAACAGAGTTGCCCACCACATTCTGTTAAATTCATTAAAGTAGCCGTGGGACGTCACATACAACCAGGTACCACCCTTCAGGTGGCTGGGAGATGTGACAGCTTATTAATTCCTCATCACTTAATTGTAGTGCTCGATAAAGGTGCACTCATTCCAGTTGTCAATCTTTCACATAAGACTTTTCGCTTCAGGGCAGGTGATAGGGTATCTCAGGGAACCATGGTGGAGGACACAGAAATCTTTCACCATGAGTCAGCTGAGACGCCAACCGTCACTGCACAATGTAGTGCATTGCAAATGATAGATACTAAAACACCATCCAAAGTACAATACGAGACGAGAAATGTTGCACAGAATGTAGAGGAAGTGAAAAATTAATTTCAGCACTTGATTTGCAACATGTTGCACAGGCGGATAGGAAGGCACTGAGAGGAGTTTTACGAAAATTCCCGAAATTGTTTGCGACAGAGGATGACCAGATTGGTCTCCTTGATAAGATCGAGCACACCATTCCAACTGGTGATCATTTGCCTGTGTACACGAGACAGTGGAGGTTGCCGGAACAGGCAAAGAACGTTATCAGGAATGAGTGCCAGAAAATGTTGAGACAGGTCGTAATAGAGCCTAGTACGTCACCGTGGCTCTCTCCTGTCGTGCTAGTTCGGAAACCGGACGGTAGTTATCGTTTCTGTGTTGACTACCGAAAGGTGAACGAACTAACTAAGGGTGATGTGTATCCGTTGCCCCGAATACAGGAGATAATAGATCAATTTGGTGCTGCTAAGTATTTCTCAACTCTTGACGCAAAATCGACGTATTGGGCGATTCCGGTGGCAGAACAGGATAGGGAAAAAACAGCATTCTCGGATGGTAGGCACACTTATCAATTCCGTAGGATGCCGTTTGGGTTAAAGACAGCGCCTTCGTCGTTTCAGAGGGCCATCAACTTCATCCTTAGTCCGGTCCTGGGTAGGCATTCTTTAGCGTACCTGGATGACGTGGTGATATATTCCAGGACGTTTGAGGAACACCTACGGGACTTGACTGAGACTTTGAAGTTGTTAGATCAGGCAAGTTTCAGGCTGAATGTTCAGAAGTGCACCCTGGCGGCTCAGAAATTCAAATTTCTGGGGTTCCAGGTGTGCCCAGACGGTATCCGACCTGACCCAGATTCTTGCCGCGCCATTGCTGACATGCCTACTCCAAGGACAGCAAAGGACGTGCATAGGTTTTTGGGGGCGGCCGGATATTTTCGTCGTCATATTGAAGGTTTCGCTGGCATTTCAGCACCCCTGACTGATCTGACAAAGAAAAATGCGAAGTTTGTAGGGAAATCTGAACATGACGAGGCCTATCGCAAACTGAAAGACCAACTAATCACGACACCGGTATTGGCTATTCCTGATTTTGAGAAAGAGTGGGAAGTGCACACTGACGCCAGCGGTATCGCTATTGGCGGGTGCTTAATTCTGCGAGATGCGGATAATTTACCCCATCCGGTAGCCTATTTCAGTAGGAAGGTCAAAGGACCTGAAGTTCGTTATTCAGCTACGGATCGGGAGGCACTGGCACTAGTAGAATCAGTTAGGTATTTCGAGCCTTACCTATTTCAGCGGCATTTTGTAATCTACACAGACCATCGAGCGTTAACACACATATTTAAAAAGCGAACGAAATGCCCACGAATGTCATGCTGGTCTCACGAACTTTCGGCCCACTCATTCCAGATCTTGTACAAGCCTGGTCCAGCACATGTTGTGCCAGACACGCTAAGTAGAAATATAGCGGCAGCTCAGATTAATGAAAATATTGAAACCATTCCATCAGATAAAATGAGAGAATACCAGATGAGCGAGCCTAGATGGAAAGAGATTATTGAGTATTTAGAGGGAGGAAAATACCCGAAGAAGAAAAAGAAGTTACCTATTCATGATTTTGAGATGAAACAGGGCGTCCTGTATTATGTTAATAGCCAGAATGATAGGGCAGTATTTCAACTAGTTATTCCAGACGCGTTGCGGTCATCAGCGTTAAAGCTTGCGCATGCTTCAAAAATTGCAGGGCATCCGGGGATCTTTAAAACGCACTTAAAAGCAAAGTCTCTATTTTATTTTCCAGGATTACTTTCTGAGGTACTCAATTTCGTGAAGTCGTGCCCTCGTTGCCAGAGGAGGAAAGGCACCCTTAAGGTACAAGCCCCACTTCAGGAATTTCCTGAAATTCGTGTTACAGAACCAGGAAGTGGCCACTCTACATCAGGGGCAGGTCCACCACTGGCAAAACCGGGGAGTGGCCCCTCTACATCTGGGGCAGGTCCACCACTGGCAGAACCGGGGAGTGGCCACTCTACATCAGGGGGCAGGTCCACCACTGGCAGAACCAGGAAGTGGCCACTCTACATCAGGGGCAGGTCCACCACTGGCAGAAGCGGGGAGTGGCCACTCAACATCAGGGGCAGGTCCACCACTGCAGAACCAGGGAGTGGCCACTCTACATCAGGGGCAGATCCACCACTGGCAGAACCAGGAAGTGGCCACTCTACATCAGCGGGCAGGTCCACCACTGGCAGAACCAGGAAGTGGCCACTCTAAATCAGAGGGCAGGTCCACCACTGGCAGAACCGGGGAGTGGCCACTCTACATCAGGGGGCAGGTCCACCACTGGCAGAACCAGGAAGTTGCCACTCTACATCAGGGGGCAGATCCACCACTGGTAGAACCAGGAAGTGGCCACTCTACATCAGGGGCAAGTCCACCACTGGCAGAACCGGGGAGTGGCCACTATACATCTGGGGCAGGTCCCCCACTGGCAGAAGCGGGGAGTGGCCACTCTACATCAGGGGGCAGGTCCACCACTGGCAGAACCAGGAAGTGGCCACTCTAAATCAGAGGGTAGGTACACCACTAGCAGAACCGGGGAGTGGCCACTCTGCATCAGGGGCAGGTCCACCACTGGCACAACCAGGAAGTGGCCACTCAACATCAGGGGCAAGTCCACCACTGGCAGAACCGGGGAGTGGCCACTATACATCAGGGGCAGGTCCCCCACTGGCAGAAGCGGGGAGTGGCCACTCTACATCAGGGGGCAGGTCCACCACTGGCAGAACCGGGGAGTGGCCACTCTACATCAGGGGCAGGTCCACCACTGGAAGAACCGGGGATTGGCCACTCTACATCAGGGGCAGGTCCACCACTGGCAGAACCGGGGAGTGGCCACTCTACATCTGGGTCAGGTCCACAACTGGCAGAACCAGAAAGTGGCCACTCTACATCAGGGGCAGGTCCACCACTGGCAGAAACGGGGAGTTGCCACTTTACATCTGGGGCAGGTCCACCACTGGCAGAACCGGGGAGTGGCCACTCTACATCAGGGGGCAGGTCCACCACTGGCAGAACCAGGAAGTGGCCAGTCTACATCAGGGGGCAGGTCCACCACTGGCAAAACCAGGAAGTAGCCACTCTACATCAGGGGGCAGGTCCACCACTGGCAGAACCAGGAAGTGGCCACTCTACATCAGGGGCAGGGCCCCCACTGGCCGAAGCGGGGAGTGGCCACTCTACTTCAAGGGGCAGGTCCACCACTGGCAGAACCAGGGAGCGGCCACTCTACATCAGGGGCAGGTCCACCACTGGCAGAACCAGGTAGTGGCCATTCTACATCAGCGGGCAGGTCCACCACTGGCAGAACCAGGAAGTAGCCACTCTACATCAGGGGGCAGGACCACCACTGGCAGAACCAGGAAGTGGCCACTCTACATCAGGGGGCAGGTCCACCACTGGCAGAACCAGGAAGTGGCCACTCTACATCAGGGGCAGGTCCACTGTGGGATATATGGGTTTGATTCTGATTAATTAATAATTAAAGTAGTAAATTAAATTACGAAGGACCACCCGCTTTTAAAGTAAAGAGGGAAACTGAGAATTTCAGATCATTAGATAAAATTCTAGAGAAAACCAGTGACTATGGATATGACTAGAAAGTATGATCATAAGAATAATTAATGGGCTGTATTATTAAAACCAAACCTCAAACACCTACATTGGGGGGTTATTACTGGAGGTCAGTACGTCCAGGAATCAGTGTGGTTCGTGTCACTAATTCTATTAATAATAATCTAATCCTATAATTAATGTTGAATATAATATGATTCATACAAAGAAGAACATGAATATGAGCATAATAATGAGTTACAGTAAATCACACATTATGTTGTACATTCTGAATGTATCAAATTGCAAAGTTATGAATAAAAAGAAATAAGCCTTAGCTGGTAATAGATTCCTTTAGATAACCCTGGCAGTCCTCTTAATCTCCAAGTCTGGTACACCGACGAATGACACGGTTAGCATGGAGAAGACAGCATGAGGAATTCGTCTCTCGAGCTGCAAGATAAATGACTACCAGTAGCAATTGGTTTAACTACTCAATACATATTCTAGATTATTGATATCTACAGATAGAATTCTAATCACCTGTTATTAGGTGTTGTCTTGCCGCGTGACGTGCAATCACCCTACCATTAATACACTTATAAATGATGCATCAAATAAAAGTACTTAACTGTGGGCACTGTGTAAGTATTAAGATTGCCGTAATTACGTATCCTAAATTCAGGTGAGCTTATCCTGGATTTGTACGTTTCAAGTTGGCTGATCACGTGTCGTCAGGAACCAAGTCTAGGGGCCCTTATTTAACACCAGCACTAGTTAAAGATATTATCTGCAAGGTCGTTCACGCCTCACAGTGGCGGCTTTCATCTGTGGATAGACACACGTGTCCTATTTGCTGGACAATGGCGTCTTTTGTGAGTACGGTAAGCGCAGGTCTGCCTCTCTTCGGTTCCCCACGTGTACTCTTCCCGAGCGCCTCACCGACTGAGGATGGCGTCGCGTCCCTCCCCCCACGCCGAGTCGACGTTCATTACACAAATTATTGGCATGAACATTAATATTTCTCGCATTCGCGCTTGAAACTCTAAAGACTGGACGGGTTTATTATTTAGAGGAACGGAATATTATTATTTAACTATTTAAGAATAGTAAAGATACAAGGGAGAGGAATTAATGTCTCCCCATAGCATTCATTGATGACGCTACCTCTATCGCGAGGTAAACGTTTTGATTCTAAAGCTCTATTCGGCCTTTAGTTAGAGAACAATTCGTCTGCAATCAGTTGTCATACAGAATGCTTTAATTATGGAGAATCGTATTTAATTCTCACACAAATTGTATATAATGTGTTTTACTGTAAAGAAATCTGACGCAATACTGGCGTCAGATGACGTGAGAATTCTAGCCTAATGCACAGATGAATTATTAGTACAGGAGAATTCTACGAGTTGTTAATTTTACTTACTACAATATTAATATGATTAGTAATAAGTAATGAGAATACAACAATGCTGTATTCGATGTTGGAAATATCCAACATAACTCCGGGGGGGGGGGTTCCCAGGGTCGCAGTGTACTGTGTTGTACTGACCTATCCCGAAGTGATATTAAGATTAATACATTAGTATGTTAGTATGTTAGTACACACATAAGGAACGTCCCGGATTTATCAAGGACTTACAAGAATTTAAGTCTTGTTATTCACATGTCAACTGAATTATGTTGTTTGTAGCCTACACAATATTTATAAATTTAACTCTCCCAATTTAAACTAACAGACTCTACAGTGATACGATATCTTGGGTCATAGTGACGTGTAATGTTTCGTTACATGATATCACATCGTAGTATCAGTACAGTTTTCTTAGTGGGAAAATGAAGGAAATTGTTCTTCTTCAGAGTTATAATAGGCTCGCAAATTCCGTCTACATTGTTGAGCTGCAGCTCTAGTGGGACGGTTGCTTGGAGGAACAAATTCATTGTCCTCTGAAATTACTGGGGAAACTGGATCTGACTGATATTCTTGTTCAGTCAATTCTAGGGGAACCAGCTTCTCTAAAGTTTTTAGAGTAGTGTTGCCTTTGCATAAGACTTTAACCACTCTTAGGACACCTTGTCGATCTGGGTGGATGGTGACGATTTTTCCTATAGGCCACTCGGACCTTGGCCCATCACTGTCGACTAGTACAAGGTCTCCAGGTTTTAATTGTACCTTATTGTAAGGACTCGAAGCTCCGTAGTGGTATTCTCGTAGAGCGGTGAGGTATTCTCGAGTCCACACCTCATTCCACCTGTTGATAACTCTAGAAAGATGTTGGTAGCTTTCCACCAAGTCTCCTCTGGTCACATGGGATGGGTCTACAGGGTCCTCTTCGGTTAAAGGGATGAGAGGGCTCAGTAGACCTCCATGGATCAAGTGAGAGGGGCTCAGTGGTTCTCTCTGGGTGTAATCATCAGACAGGTAGGTGATCGGGCGGTTATTGACTCGCGCCTCGATTTCCACAACAATAGTTTGGAGTTCTGAGTAACTGACCTTTTGTCGGTGTAACGTTTTCCTTAGACATCTTTTGACTGTGCCTACCATTCGCTCATAGAACCCACCTTGCCAAGGGGCTCTTGGTGCTATGAATTTCCAGTGACATTGTCTTCTTTGTAAGACTGATTGCACTTCAGGGTGGATCCAGACTTCTCGTAGACAACTTTCTCCCGCTACAAAATTAGATCCGTTGTCAGATATCATTAATCTAGGACATGATCGACGGGCAGCAAATCTGCGGAAAGCTTGAATGAAAGCTTCAGCACTCATGTCTGGGGTGACCTCTAAGTGCACGCCTCTGGTTGTAGCACAGGTAAAGAGACAAATGTACGCCTTTACTGGTATATTATCTGGGTTACCAGTGAGGAGTAAGGCTCCTGTATAATCTACTCCAGTTGTTTCGAATGGACGAAGATGAACTACTCGCTCTTCTGGGAGTGGAGGAGGTCCTGGGTAAGGACAGACTCTAGCGTCGTATCTCTTACAGATTACACAAGCTTTAATAATGGTCTTAACAGTCTGACGACCTTGAGGAAGCCAGTACTTTTGTCTAAGATCGGTGAGAGTATCTAAAACTCCACCATGTAGGGTACCATATTGATGGTGATGTAAGACAAAAAGTTTAGTTATGATGTGGTGGCAAGGTAAAAGGATTGGGTTCTTAGTGTCTAAGTCAATCTTTGCATGTAGCAAACGTCCTCCACATCGTAGTATGTTATGAGTGTTGACATCGTACCAGATGCCCAGAGATTTAGTGAGTTTATCCGGAAGATTCTCAAATTCGCTTCCGTAAGTCTCTTGCTGCGCCCGCTTAATCCAATAATGAACAGGATTGGGGAATTTGTGTCGTATTCCTATTTTAGAGAGGAAATCAAACATGTGTGCAGTCACTCGTAACAATTTGCTTAAATTAGAATAATGATGAGGATTAATGGCTAATGTTCGCTGAGGCTCTGGGTCCTTCATGGGAGTGGTGATATTGGTCACGATGACTTGTGGCTTTTGTTTGGGCCACTGACCACCAACAAGATATGAAGGTCCATTGAACCACAGCGAAGATTTGACAAGTTGTTTTAATGTCAATCCTCTTGACAAATAATCTGCAGGATTGTCCTTAGTAGGGACATGTCTAAACTTATAACCTGTGGATAAATCATGAATCACCCTGACGCGATTACTGACGTAAGGGGTTTTGTTGTTATTGTTTCTTACCCATTGTAAGACTGCCTCGTTGTCTGACCACACTACGATCTCACCAAAGTGGATATTACTGAGTGTCTTTGCCAGGCAATGGGCTAACCTTACTCCCACTAGCAATGCAGTCAACTCCATCTGAGGTAAGGATCTCTTTTTGATGGGAGCAACTCTTGCTTTTGATGTGAGTAAAATTGATTGAGCACTGTTAACTAAATAGGCTACTGCGCCATATGCTTTGCCAGAGGCATCGCAAAAAACGTGCAAATTGGTGGGTAAGTTTGGTCCCGAGGCATTACGTGGAAATTTCAAAACACCTAACTGATTAAAATCCGTTGAGAGTATTTGCCATTTGGCTTGTAACTCACTTGGTAACGGATCATCCCATCCCATATGTTGTTGCCAGCACTCCTGCATTAGGAGTTTGCCCCTTATTAATATAGGACTAAGTAGGCCTAAAGGGTCAAATGGTTGACTGACAAATGAGAGCAGTGTTCTCATGGTAAGGGTTGAGTTATCAGTTTGCACTGACTTGACATTCATTTCGTCAGTGTTGGTGTTCCATTCCACGCCTAGAACCTTTAAGCTACTGGGTACCTGATAATCGGGAAATTCCTTCTCGATTAACTGGTTAAGTAGTTTATTATTTGAGGCCCATGACTGTAGAGGCATATTAGCTCCTAACAGTTCACGGTTAGCCTCATGGTAGATTTCTACCAGATCAGCTTGATCATTAGTTGTCCCCTGGAAATTGTCGACATATAAGTTGTCGCTAATGGTTGCCTTATAAGGGCTGTCTGATTTCTTCAAATGCGTGTCCAATGTTGCTTGCAAAAGAAACGGTGAGGATGTAGCACCAAATAATACAGAGGCGAACCGATAGGTGATTATTTCACTGTTAGGATCCAGTGGATCCTTGTACCAGAGGAATTTTGTGTAGTCACGATCCTCCTCCTGCAATCCTACTCGGAGAAAGGCTTTGCTGATGTCAGCAGTGTAGGCAAAAATGCCTGTGCGAAATCGCAACAATACGTCATGTAGCCTTTGTGTTAGGCTAGGTCCCATTTGGAGACATTCATTTAGAGACACACTATTAGGCTTTACTTTAGCACTGCAATTAAAGACAATACGAATAGGTGTTGTCAGTGAGTCTTTCACCACAGCATGGTGTGGTAAATAATGACCTGTTTTTCGGTCATCGTGTTCAACAACTTCAATGAACTTATTGTTAAGTTGTTGTTGGATAAGTTGGTAATACATGGTTAATTTTTCTGGCTGCTTCTGCAGTCGTGTTAATTGAGACCGCAATTGTGAGGCTGCCATAAAATAATTCACTGGAAGTTGGCGATGATCTAACTTCCATGGGAGTCTTACCCAGTATTGTTTATTTGAGTAGACAACCGTATCCAGATATTGCTGGTAAGTCCATGTATCATCAGGACTTGGTTGCTCAGGGATGATGCCTAACGTATCTAGATCCCACAAACGATGTATTGGTGGGTCAGACTCAATGTCCTCGGCTATTTCCCTGAAGCGTAGGGGTGACTGCTCTAAGCCTAGTCACGCCACAATTATATTATTGGTTTGTTGGTTTGTGGGCGCTGGACCTTGTCTGAAAAACACGGGTCCTGTGAGCAATTTGCCACCTGCGGACGACAACAAATTCATACCATGTTGTCTAGTGCATCCAGTGATAAACTTGTAGTAATGATCCGCGCCTATTAATATTCCAATATCTGTGAGACAATCGGAATTTATTTTATGATCCGCTAGCCTCATGCGGTTTCGCTTAAGGTGTCTCGCTGTGCGAGCTAATCCTGTGACCTGCAGGTCCGTAGGAATCTTATCCACTACCACCGCATGGATTGGGCTAGCAGAGGATCCTAGTCTAACTAGTAATTTAACTACCTTGTAGTCACGTGGTCCACTATTTGATAGGAAACCAGAAATGTTTAACTTCACACTTTTGGTAGGTTTTAAATTTAAATCATCTACCAACTGTTGTGTGATGAAGGTTTTTTGGGAACCTTGGTCAAAGAGACCTCTACTGTTAATTCTAGATCTTCGATTTATCAATTTAAGCTGAGCAGTATGCAAGGTAGTACTGTTGCCTGACTCAGTAGCGAGTACATTCACTTCGTGATGTACTTTACAATATTGCACTGCAGTAGAATTAGTAAAATTCTCTCCAGTGGTCATAGTAGGTGTAGGAGATTTCCTACATAAGGCGTAGTGGTGTACACCCTGTTTACAACGGTTGCAAGTACGTAGTGGTACTGCACATTTCTTGGGATCATGAGAACCCATACATTTAGTGCATTTGTGCAATTCCTGTAACCTTTTGACTCTAGCATTATACGTAGGATAAGCAGAGCATTGATAAGTGGTGTGTTCCTGATTGCAGAACAGACACTTTCTTTGATTAATAGACTTAGTCTCTTTAGTAGACAAGTCATGAGTTATCTCTGAAGGAGATACTGAGTAGATACCTACATTTCCACTTCCCTTCTTGTTGGATGGAATAGATTTGGATTTATATTTATTAGACTTACTTGGAGTCTGTTTAGGTTTGACTGAAATATCAGTATTAATTGGTTTGGACTCAGGTTTAATTTTGTCATGAGTCTTTAACCTATTAACTGTGATCCTCAACCCCTCGAAAATCTGATCGAGAGTAAGAAACTCAGTATTATAATGTGAGCAGAGCTCTGTCAAGACGTTTCGAGGTAATTTCCTCTGTAACAATAGCTTGATAGACCATTCAGAACTAGGTATATTAACCTTAGTACCTAAGGCCTTTACTAGAGACTCTACTTCTAGTCTGAAGCTTTGAAGTGACTCTGGTCTACTGTTTGGTGCATTCAGATCTAGTAATTGATAATAAAGGGTGGCTATACTTAACTCTTTGTTGCAATAGTTCAACTTCAGGAGTTTTATAGCTTCCTCATAATTACTCTCATTAAGATTAAGGTTATGTATGACCTTTTTAGCCTCTCCTTTGAGAAGACTGAGTAGGTATGAAAATTTAGAAACTTTGTCTAGAGACTGTTTCTTATAGATGTGAACTTCAAAGGAAGTCCAAAAATTATCCCAATTTTCTGTATCTAATCCTGAAAAGGTGGGCAAGTCTAGAGTAGGTAAACGAACCTCAGGTAAGTGATTATTGAAGTGAGACCCAGTGTTGCTGGCATTGGATCCAGACTGTTTGGCTAATTTAGATAGCCTGAAAATTTTATCATGAGTCTCCTCTTCATATTGGGAGATGTCGTTTACTATTTGACTTACTTCCTCAGGGTCAATTTCTACAGTATTTAGTAGAGCAAGATAAGATTGACCTGCAGTTCTGACTTGATCAAATTTCAGATCAGCCAATCTAACTGTTGACTCTAAGTGATAAGAGTCAATGGGATTATCCTTAGTTAAGTCATCAGCCTTATTGATTAATCTGGTCAAGTGACCTTTAAGGCCAATGTAGGTTCTCCTCAATTGTTCAGGAGTAGCCATGTTGGGTTTAGGTTCAAACTTCACAGTGTTAGTATATGTATTACTAATGAAGCTTGGATACTTGTTCATTAGTGAACAGGTAACATTAATTGTAGTCTAAATTAAGGTGACTACTTTATGTTTTACCTCACTTGAGGTTGAATGTACCTACCTACCTAACAACAAATAGCTAGATATTTTGTGTACTGTCTGAACTCCACCACTAGTTCTCGTCCGGTTAGCTCATCCTTATCACCATCAGAGTTAATGGAGATAATCCAGCAATGCACAAAATAGATACACAAATAATGCATACAAGAGAAATATTATGGAGATACTCCAATCAGAGTTATCTCAAAATTTATCCCACCCTGTAGAGGGTCAGCACAATAATGTAATATATACACAACACTGACTAGTTTTAGATCTAGTCATAATAATTCCTAACTAAGAACTATAAAATTATTTAGTCTGGGCTTGTACCAAATTCAGTACAATCTCAGCCTAAATTCTACCTAATAACATGGGTAAAGATTATTGAGGTGCAGTAAGGTAAATATAGTTGTGCTGTATTTTTGGGTTTTTGTTTTATAAGAGTGCTCTTGCACACACAGGTGAATAATTATGTACAGTTAAGTTTGGCTTGCTAGCCACAGCCTTTTGTGATGGTTGATGGTGTTAATTAACTTGTCAACCACATGCAACCTAGATTCCCCTAACAAATGTACACCGTCTCTAGTCAGGTTCTGTCTGTAAGGTCTGGCTGTAAATTGTATATATGTGGCATCCAATCTCACTCGTTTTTTCAGCCTGAAATTTATGTACTTAACAGCTCTCAGGTAGTATTCCGGAGTTACTCCCCAACGATTATCTTGGCTTGGTTGGCAAGACTCCACTAATGTGAATACTACTGATTCACTGATGAGCTTGAAAGAAGAAATTATGTTTTTGAGGTGTTTGATCACCTCGGCTGGATGACGATTGGGGTGGATGTCATTGCCACCTAAATAGATGATGGTTAGGTGGTGAGGCCACTCTAACGCAGGTGTTAGGGTGGTGTTATTGTAAAAGTTGTGAGCTGTTGCTCCTGGTGACCTAAAGATTCTCACCTCGGTGTGAGGTATAGGTCTAAGTGTTGTGGGGTAATTGGCTATGACCCACTAAAGCCACTTTATACATGAGGTAAAAGTAGCAATATGTTAGTGTGATCTAGGCTAACTGATGTGTTACAATGTTAGTTGACACAATTAATTAAATAGTTAGTCTAGCTTCTATCACACAAGGATAAGCTATTAATGGTTAATATTTTAATTATAAATTTAATGCCTATCCGGTTCGAAAAGGACCATAATGTGGGATATTTGGGTTTGATTCTGATTAATTAATAATTAAAGTAGTAAATTAAATTACGAAGGACCACCCGCTTTTAAAGTAAAGAGGGAAACTGAGAATTTCAGATCATTAGATAAAATTCTAGAGAAAACCAGTGACTATGGATATGACTAGAAAGTATGATCATAAGAATAATTAATGGGCTGTATCATTAAAACCAAACCTCAAACACCTACATTGGGGGGTTATTACTGGAGGTCAGTACGTCCAGGAATCAGTGTGGTTCGTGTCACTAATTCTATTAATAATAATCTAATCCTATAATTAATGTTGAATATAATATGATTCATACAAAGAAGAACATGAATATGAGCATAATAATGAGTTACAGTAAATCACACATTATGTTGTACATTCTGAATGTATCAAATTGCAAAGTTATGAATAAAAAGAAATAAGCCTTAGCTGGTAATAGATTCCTTTAGATAACCCTGGCAGTCCTCTTAATCTCCAAGTCTGGTACACCGACGAATGACACGGTTAGCATGGAGAAGACAGCATGAGGAATTCGTCTCTCGAGCTGCAAGATAAATGACTACCAGTAGCAATTGATTTAACTACTCAATACATATTCAAGATTATTGATATCTACAGATAGAATTCTAATCACCTGTTATTAGGTGTTGTCTTGCCGCGTGACGTGCAATCACCCTACCATTAATACACTTATAAATGATGCATCAAATAAAAGTACTTAACTGTGGGCACTGTGTAAGTATTAAGATTGCCGTAATTACGTATCCTAAATTCAGGTGAGCTTATCCTGGATTTGTACGTTTCAAGTTGGCTGATCACGTGTCGTCAGGAACCAAGTCTAGGGGCCCTTATTTAACACCAGCACTAGTTAAAGATATTATCTGCAAGGTCGTTCACGCCTCACAGTGGCGGCTTTCATCTGTGGATAGACACACGTGTCCTATTTGCTGGACAATGGCGTCTTTTGTGAGTACGGTAAGCGCAGGTCTGCCTCTCTTCGGTTCCCCACGTGTACTCTTCCCGAGCGCCTCACCGACTGAGGATGGCGTCGCGTCCCTCTCCCCACACCGAGTCGACGTTCATTACACAAATTATTGGCATGAACATTAATATTTCTCGCATTCGCGCTTGAAACTCTAAAGACTGGACGGGTTTATTATTTAGAGGAACGGAATATTATTATTTAACTATTTAAGAATAGTAAAGATACAAGGGAGAGGAATTAATGTCTCCCCATAGCATTCATTGATGACGCTACCTCTATCGCGAGGTAAACATTTTGATTCTAAAGCTCTATTCGGCCTTTAGTTAGAGAACAATTCGTCTGCAATCAGTTGTCATACAGAATGCTTTAATTATGGAGAATCGTATTTAATTCTCACACAAATTGTATATAATGTGTTTTACTGTAAAGAAATCTGACGCAATACTGGCGTCAGATGACGTGAGAATTCTAGCCTAATGCACAGATAAATTATTAGTACAGGAGAATTCTACGAGTTGTTAATTTTACTTACTACAATATTAATATGGTTAGTAATAAGTAATGAGAATACAACAATGCTGTATTCGATGTTGGAAATATCCAACATCCACCACTGGCAGAACCGGGGATTGGCCACTCTATATCAGGGGGCAAGTCCACCACTGGCAGAACCAGGAAGTAGCCACTCTACATCAGGGGGCAAGTCCACCACTGGCAGAACCAGGAAGTGGCCACTCTATATCAGGGGGCAGGTCCACCACTGGCAGAACCAGAAAGTGGCCACTCTACATCAGGGGGCAGGTCCACCACTGGCAGAACCAGGAAGTGGCCACTCTACATCAGGATGCAGGTCCACCACTGGCAGAACCAGGAAGTGGCCACTCTACATCAGGGGCAGGTCCACCACTGGCAGAACCGGGGAGTGGCCACTCTACATCTGGGGCAGGTCCACCACTGGCAGAACCGGGGAGTGGCCACTCTACATCAGGGGGCAGGTCCACCACTGGCAGAACCAGGAACTTGCCACTCTACATCAGGGGGCAGGTCCACCACTGGCAGAACCGGGGAGTGGCCACTCTACATCTGGGGCAGGTCCACCACTGGCAGAACCGGGGAGTAGCCACTCTACATCAGGGGGCAGGTCCACCACTGGCAGAACCAGGAAGTGGCCACTCTACATCACGGGGCAGGTCCACCACTGGCAGAACCAGGAACTTGCCACTCTACATCAGGGGGCAGGTCCACCACTGGCAGATCCAGGAAGTGGCCACTCTACATCAGGGGCAGGTCCACCACTGGAAGAACCGGGGATTGGCCACTCTACATCAGGGGCAGGGCCACCACTGGAAGAACCGGGGAGTGGCCACTCTACATCTGGGGCAGGTCCACCACTGGCAGAACCAGAAAGTGGCCACTCTACATCAGGGGCAGGTCCACCACTGGCAGAAACGGGGAGTTGCCACTTTACATCTGGGGCAGGTCCACCACTGGCAGAACCGGGGAGTGGCCACTCTACATCAGGGGGCAGGTCCACCACTGGCAGAACCGGGAAGTGGCCACTCTACATCAGGGGGCAGGTCCACCACTGGCAAAACCAGGAAGTAGCCACTCTACATCAGGGGGCAGGTCCACCACTGGCAGAACCAGGAAGTGGCCACTCTACATCAGGGGCAGGTCCCCCACTGGCCGAAGCGGGGAGTGGCCACTCTACTTCAAGGGGCAGGTCCACCACTGGCAGAACCAGGGAGCGGCCACTCTACATCAGGGGCAGGTCCACCACTGGCAGAACCAGGTAGTGGCCATTCTACATCAGCGGGCAGGTCCACCACTGGCAGAACCAGGAAGTAGCCACTCTACATCAGGGGGCAGGTCACCACTGGCAGAACCAGAAAGTGGTCACTCTACATCAGGGGGCAGGTCCACCACTGGCAGAACCAGGAAGTGGCCACTCTACATCAGGGGCAGGTCCACCACTGGCAGAACCGGGGAGTGGCCACTCTACATCTGGGGCAGGTCCACCACTGGCAGAACCGGGGAGTGGCCACTCTACATCAGGGGGCAGGTCCACCACTGGCAGAACCAGGAACTTGCCACTCTACATCAGGGGGCAGGTCCACCACTGGCAGAACCGGGGAGTGGCCACTCTACATCTGGGGCAGGTCCACCACTGGCAGAACCGGGGAGTAGCCACTCTACATCAGGGGGCAGGTCCACCACTGGCAGAACCAGGAAGTGGCCACTCTACATCAGGGGGCAGGTCCACCACTGGCAGAACCAGGAACTTGCCACTCTACATCAGGGGGCAGGTCCACCACTGGCAGATCCAGGAAGTGGCCACTCTACATCAGGGGCAGGTCCACCACTGGCAGAACCGGGAGTGGCCACTCTACATCAGGGGGCAGGTCCACCACTGGCAGAACCAAGAAGTGGCCACTCTACATCAGGGGCAGGCCCACTACTGGCAGAACCGGGGAGTGGCCACTCTACATCAGGGGCAGGTCCACCTCTGGCAGATTCGGGGAGTGGCCACTTTACATCAGGGGGCAGGTCCACCACTGTCAGAACCGGGGAGTGGCCACTCTACATCAGGGGCAGATCCACCACTGGCAGAACCAGGGAGTGGTCACTCTACATCTGGGGTAGGTCCACCACTGGCAGAACCAGGGAGTGGCCACTCTACATCAGTGGCAGGCCCACCACTGGCAGAACCGGGGAGTGGCCACTCTACATCAGGGCCAGGTCCACCACTGGCAGAACCGGGGAGTGGGCACTCTACATCAGGGCCAGGTTCACCACTGGCAGAACCGGGGAGTGACCACTCTACATCAGGGGCAGGTCCACCACTGGCAGAACCAGGAAGTGGCCACTCTACATCAGGGGCAGGTCCACCACTGGCAGAACCGGGGGAGTGTCCACTTTACATCAGGGGCAGGTCCACCACTGGCAGAACCGGGGAGTGGCCACTCTACATCAGGGGCAGGTCCACCACTGGGAGAACCAGGGAGTGGCCACTCTACATCAGTGGCAGGCCCACCACTGGCAGAACCGGGGAGTGGCCACTCTACATCAGGGCCAGGTCCACCACTGGCAGAACCAGGGAGTGGCCACTCTACATCAGGGCCAGGTCCACCACTGGCAGAACCGGGGAGTGGCCACTCTACATCAGGGCCAGGTCCACCACTGGCAGAACCGGGGAGTGGCCACTCTACATCAGGGGCAGGTCCACCACTGGCAGAAGGTCCAACACCTGGTGCTTGAGGGGGAGCTGGGGTGATTGCAGGAGTCTTCGGTCTGGCACCGGTCACCTTGTGCACTTCGTAATTAACGGGTGGTGAGTCTGGCAGCCAGCTGGAGCGATCATCACCTCCAGATGGCTCGTAACAGGGAGTGGAGATGATGGCAGCAGTTGGCAACTGTTCTTCATGGTGGTGTGGAGGGGAAGGCGAGTGTGGTGTCATCACCTTGGGGTGGCAGGTTCCTGGCACTTGACGGGCAGCCGCAGGTTGAACAGAAACCTGTCGTCTGGCCCCGTGGTGCTCTTGGTGATTGGCAGATGGTGAAGTATTTGGTTGCTACGAACACTACGTTCAGGTGACTCTGCACAGGAATTAGAGCCGGCAGCAGTTCCTGGCAAACTCTCTCCCAGGTGGGCACGGCCGGGCACCTGACGGAAAACAGCTGGTCGTTTGACACAGTCAAGGTGCCAGGCTTGAACACCACTCCTGCCACAGTCAAGGTGTCATGCTTGAACACTGCTCCTGCCACAGTCAAGGTGCCAGGCTTGAACACCACTCCTGCCACAGTCAAGGTGCCATGCTTGTACACCACTCCTGCAACAGTCAAGGTGCCAGGCTTGAACACCACTCCTGCCACAGTCAAGGTGCCAGGCTTGAACACCACTCCTGCCACAGTCAAGGTGCCATGCTTGTACACCACTCCTGCCACAGTCAAGGTGCCAGGCTTGAACACCACTCCTGCCACAGTCAAGGTGCCAGGCTTGAACACCACTCCTGCAACAGTCAAGGTGCCAGGCTTGAACACCACTCCTGCCACAGTCAAGGTGCCAGGCTTGAACACCACTCCTGCCACAGTCAAGGTGCCATGCTTGTACACCACTCCTGCCACAGTCAAGGTGCCAGGCTTGAACACCACTCCTGCCACAGTCAAGGTGCCATGCTTGTACACCACTCCTGCCACAGTCAAGGTGCCAGGCTTGAACACCACTCCTGCCACAGTCAAGGTGCCAGGCTTGAACACCACTCCTGCTACAGTCAAGGTGCCATGCTTGTACACCACTCCTGCAACAGTCAAGGTGCCATGCTTGTACACCACTCCTGCCACAGTCAAGATGCTAGGCTTGAACACCACTCCTGCCACAGTCAAGGTGTCAGGCTTGAACACCACTCCTGCCACAGTCAAGGTGATATGCTTGAACACTGCTCCTGCCACAGTCAAGGTGCCAGGCTTGAACACCACTCCTGCCACAGTCAAGGTGCCAGGCTTGAACACCACTCCTGCCACAGTCAAGGTGCCATGCTTGAACACCACTCCTGCCACAGTCAAGGTGCCATGCTTGAACACTGCTCCTGCCACAGTCAAGGTGCCAGGCTTGAACACCACTCCTGCCACAGTCAAGGTGCCATGCTTGTACACCACTCCTGCCACAGTCAAGGTGCCAGGCTTGAACACCACTCCTGCCACAGTCAAGGTGCCAGGCTTGAACACCACTCCTGCTACAGTCAAGGTGCCATGCTTGTACACCACTCCTGCAACAGTCAAGGTGCCATGCTTGTACACCACTCCTGCCACAGTCAATGTGCCAGGCTTGAACACCACTCCTGCCACAGTCAAGATGCCAGGCTTGAACACCACTCCTGCTACAGTCAAGGTGCCATGCTTGTACACCACTCCTGCAACAGTCAAGGTGCCAGGCTTGAACACCACTCCTGCAACAGTCAAAGTGCCAGGCTTGAACACCACTCCTGCCACAGTCAAGGTGCCAGGCTTGAACACCACTCCTGCCACAGTCAAGGTGCCATGCTTGTACACCACTCCTGCCACAGTCAAGGTGCCAGGCTTGAACACCACTCCTGCCACAGTCAAGGTGCCATGCTTGTACACCACTCCTGCCACAGTCAAGGTGCCAGGCTTGAACACCACTCCTGCCACAGTCAAGGTGCCAGGCTTGAACACCACTCCTGCTACAGTCAAGGTGCCATGCTTGTACACCACTCCTGCAACAGTCAAGGTGCCATGCTTGTACACCACTCCTGCTACAGTCAAGGTGCTAGGCTTGAACACCACTCCTGCAACAGTCAAGGTGCCAGGCTTGAACACCACTCCTGCCACAGTCAAGGTGTCAGGCTTGAACACCACCCCTGCCACAGTCAAGGTGCCATGCTTGTACACCACTCCTGCCACAGTCAAGGTGCTAAGCTTGAACACCACTCCTGCAACAGTCAAGGTGCCAGGCTTGAACACCACTCTTGCCACAGTCAAGGTGCCAGGCTTGAACACTGCTCCTGGCACAGTCAAGATGCCAGGCTTGAACACTGCTCCTGCCACAGTCAAGGTGCCAGGCTTGAACACCACTCCTGCCACAGTCAAGGTGCCAGGCTTGAACACTGCTCCTGCCACAGTCAAGGTGCCAGGCTTGAACACTGCTCCTGCCACAGTCAAGGTGCCATGCTTGAACACCACTCCTGCCACAGTCAAGGTGCCATGCTTGAACACTGCTCCTGCCACAGTCAAGGTGCCAGGCTTGAACACCACTCCTGCCACAGTCAAGGTGCCATGCTTGTACACCACTCCTGCCACAGTCAAGGTGCCAGGCTTGAACACCACTCCTGCCACAGTCAAGGTGCCAGGCTTGAACACCACTCCTGCTACAGTCAAGGTGCCATGCTTGTACACCACTCCTGCAACAGTCAAGGTGCCATGCTTGTACACCACTCCTGCCACAGTCAATGTGCCAGGCTTGAACACCACTCCTGCCACAGTCAAGATGCCAGGCTTGAACACCACTCCTGCTACAGTCAAGGTGCCATGCTTGTACACCACTCCTGCAACAGTCAAGGTGCCAGGCTTGAACACCACTCCTGCAACAGTCAAAGTGCCAGGCTTGAACACCACTCCTGCCACAGTCAAGGTGCCAGGCTTGAACACCACTCCTGCCACAGTCAAGGTGCCATGCTTGTACACCACTCCTGCCACAGTCAAGGTGCCAGGCTTGAACACCACTCCTGCCACAGTCAAGGTGCCATGCTTGTACACCACTCCTGCCACAGTCAAGGTGCCAGGCTTGAACACCACTCCTGCCACAGTCAAGGTGCCAGGCTTGAACACCACTCCTGCTACAGTCAAGGTGCCATGCTTGTACACCACTCCTGCAACAGTCAAGGTGCCATGCTTGTACACCACTCCTGCTGCAGTCAAGGTGCTAGGCTTGAACACCACTCCTGCAACAGTCAAGGTGCCAGGCTTGAACACCACTCCTGCCACAGTCAAGGTGTCAGGCTTGAACACCACCCCTGCCACAGTCAAGGTGCCATGCTTGTACACCACTCCTGCCACAGTCAAGGTGCTAAGCTTGAACACCACTCCTGCAACAGTCAAGGTGCCAGGCTTGAACACCACTCTTGCCACAGTCAAGGTGCCAGGCTTGAACACTGCTCCTGCCACAGTCAAGGTGCCAGGCTTGAACACTGCTCCTGCCACAGTCAAGGTGCCAGGCTTGAACACCACTCCTGCCACAGTCAAGGTGCCAGGCTTGAACACTGCTCCTGCCACAGTCAAGGTGCCAGGCTTGAACACTGCTCCTGCCACAGTCAAGGTGCCAGGCTTGAACACTGCTCCTGCCACAGTCAAGGTGCCAGGCTTGAACACCACTCCTGCCACAGTCAAGGTGCCAGGCTTGAACACTGCTCCTGCCACAGTCAAGGTGCCAGGCTTGAACATTGCTCCTGCCACAGTCAAGGTGCCAGGCTTGAACACCACTCCTGCCACAGTCAAGGTGCCAGGCTTGAACACCACTCCTGCTACAGTCAAGGTGCCATGCTTGTACACCACTCCTGCAACAGTCAAGGTGCCATGCTTGTACACCACTCCTGCCACAGTCAATGTGCCAGGCTTGAACACCACTCCTGCCACAGTCAAGATGCCAGGCTTGAACACCACTCCTGCTACAGTCAAGGTGCCATGCTTGTACACCACTCCTGCAACAGTCAAGGTGCCAGGCTTGAACACCACTCCTGCAACAGTCAAAGTGCCAGGCTTGAACACCACTCCTGCCACAGTCAAGGTGCCAGGCTTGAACACCACTCCTGCCACAGTCAAGGTGCCATGCTTGTACACCACTCCTGCCACAGTCAAGGTGCCAGGCTTGAACACCACTCCTGCCACAGTCAAGGTGCCATGCTTGTACACCACTCCTGCCACAGTCAAGGTGCCAGGCTTGAACACCACTCCTGCCACAGTCAAGGTGCCAGGCTTGAACACCACTCCTGCTACAGTCAAGGTGCCATGCTTGTACACCACTCCTGCAACAGTCAAGGTGCCATGCTTGTACACCACTCCTGCTGCAGTCAAGGTGCTAGGCTTGAACACCACTCCTGCAACAGTCAAGGTGCCAGGCTTGAACACCACTCCTGCCACAGTCAAGGTGTCAGGCTTGAACACCACCCCTGCCACAGTCAAGGTGCCATGCTTGTACACCACTCCTGCCACAGTCAAGGTGCTAAGCTTGAACACCACTCCTGCAACAGTCAAGGTGCCAGGCTTGAACACCACTCTTGCCACAGTCAAGGTGCCAGGCTTGAACACTGCTCCTGGCACAGTCAAGATGCCAGGCTTGAACACTGCTCCTGCCACAGTCAAGGTGCCAGGCTTGAACACCACTCCTGCCACAGTCAAGGTGCCAGGCTTGAACACTGCTCCTGCCACAGTCAAGGTGCCAGGCTTGAACACTGCTCCTGCCACAGTCAAGGTGCCAGGCTTGAACACTGCTCCTGCCACAGTCAAGGTGCCAGGCTTGAACACCACTCCTGCCACAGTCAAGGTGCCAGGCTTGAACACTGCTCCTGCCACAGTCAAGGTGCCAGGCTTGAACATTGCTCCTGCCACAGTCAAGGTGCCAGGCTTGAACACCACTCCTGCCACAGTCAAGGTGCCAGGCTTGAACACCACTCCTGCCATAGTTTATGCATTTTTCACTTACCGGGTGACGTTCCTTTACGAGTTTAAAACACACCTCAAATTTATGAAGTTCACCACACACGGCACAAAAATAGTTTTGGCTTGTCCAGTACCTGGCTACGTGACGTCCCCGTCGTTGACACTTATAACACCCACAAGGGGGAGGGTTGTAGAGTGCTATGTTATAGTGCCGATCTAAAGCTGCTCTAGAGTAAATTCTGTTCGGTATAGGCATGGCACCTTTCCATGTGGCAGCTATGAGGCCATTTCTCGGACGTTTAGGGTTTACAACATTTTCATCACAGAGATATACAGGCTTAATGAGTTTATTTACATTGAATATGACAATGGTTACTTTTGGACACCTTGGTAATGCATTTTTCATCTTAATGCCTGCATACTCTGTGTTTAGCAACACATTTACAAAAGCACTGTTGTTTGTAACGAAGACATAATCACTTTCATCTCTAGGTAACTTAATGACCATGTCATTATATGTCGCAGAGGCTTCACAACCACTGCACGTTTCCCTCTACTGTGGTTCCCAGAGAAAAATCTAGCCGTAAATGTTTGGCAGCAGCCGAATTGGGTTGGTTAGATCGTGCCATTCTCGAATGCTTACGGCGCTGACTTTTACTCATTTGCACCTTGTAACCCTTATCATATGCACCGCCCTCTATGTGTCGTGGGTAATCACCGAGGAGATCGCACTATCATTAGACAACAATTGAGCATACGATGGTCCCAAAGTCACTATCTGGCAACGGTTATGTGCTGCCCGGCATCGCGCCCAGGACAGTTGCCATGACGTTAGAGACATATCATCTATATGCAGGGTATTACGGTACACTCGCTCCACAGTGAACCACAAAGCAGCACACCAGTAGATGGGCTATTCACAGGGTGGAAGAGGCCGTGAACCATCAAACAAGATCAGCAGAAATAAATCGGCCAGCCTACATATATGAGGCTCCACTATTTTCAAGGTCACAGCGTACTTGCAGGTCGGCGAGGTAAATTTGAAGTTAGTGACATACGCATAAATACCTGGAGTCTGCTCAATACTCACAACAAAATTTAAATACACAGTCAACAAACCGTAGTACTTGAGAGCTGTTGGAGAGACATGCAATAAGCATGTTGATCATGAAGGCGTTCCTGGCACCATATCCTCCTTTCCTGGCCGGGCGAGGAGCTAGGCCTAACACAGCTATAGTTGGTGCCACACCAATGCCCAATATTCCAACGGCTCCTTTGTTAATCTACAAAGTTTTTGTAATTAAAGTTTCTAGCCCCCCTCAAACGTCAGAGCACTACTTCACATCAACTAATTTAGAAGTGGGAGAGTTAAGACATCACTTAATGTATCTACACTGAAAAGAGGCTGCATTGTTTCATGATCACTAGCGTCTCCGATCAAAGAAAAAGGTAATCACGGCTTAGCAGTTGCATGGCGCAAGAGCTATTTTCGGGTACCCGACATGTTTGGTTTAGGCCCAATAGGTGTGTGAGGAGGAGAGGCGTCCCTTCGCAGGCCAGCAACAAGGCTACACATGTCACTTCTAATTTACCAGTGCAGGTGATAACCAAGTTTCAGACCACCTGGTGTGTATGTGTGCCCCAGATTGGCTATTAAGCTTCGTAAATGCAGCAAGTCCAATTACACCACCGTCATCGAGCGCCAACGCCGGGGAAGACCCCACAAACGTCCATCCCCTACGCAGCCTAAGCCTACACTGTCTCAGTAGAAAAAAGAAAGATCCTGAAACGACGCCCACCCAGACGGGGTGGGGCTGCAGCTCGCAAGATGCAGCTGTGTAGACTCTGCTCCATTATGTAACCAGATACAAATTCCTTGGTCTTGAGGTCCCATTGTACAGCAGTGTTGTAGCCAGACTGGGTCGCCAAAGTAGAGAGAGGCTCCGTGCTCTCAAGGCTGTTGCAGGCTACCATCCAAGCTATTGCGCAAATGTGAGAATTGTCAAAATGATGTATCTCTCATATATTAGATCTCCAATCGATTATGCTTCATCTATGCTTGCACTAGTGTCTGAGAAAATGCTTGGAGGGCTGGAGAAGATGCAAAAAGAAGCCATGAGGATTATCCTCGGATGCCCCCATACAACTATATCACTAAACACGAGGAAGGAAATGAATATTTCATGTGTCAGTGATCATATCACTGAAATTAATGCTATAATTGGTATCAAGATGTTTAGGCTAACCACCCTAACCCGTGCACTGAAACCCTCCAAGCCTTCTTTATTGAAGGTCAGCATCCCTCCAAATGGATTACCAAAACCGCCACTGTTCTCAGAATGTATAATAGTCATCACCTCTACCGATATAGACAACAACGACACTTTCCTGCAACCCGTTCTCGCACTTTCGTACAGGCAATATTGACTTATTAAATAAGTGCATATGTGACATACTAATTTATTGTGAATATTTTAGTTTACCTTGAAAAGCTTCATAGAAAACACCGACCTTACCTAACCTTCTTAGTATATTAAGATGAGCATCTTATTGCTTCTTAATTACAATTATTACTTAACCTATTATAGGTATAGGTTAAGTAATAATTGTAATTACGAAGCAATAAGATGCTTATCTTAACATATTTGAATTCATATTTTATTCTATGAAACTTTTCAAGGCAAACTAAAATATTCATAATAAATTAGTATGTCACATATGCACTTATTTAATAAGTCAATATTAACTGTACGAAAGTGCGAGAACGGGTTGTTTCCTGCTCCATGGGAGATTACACCTTTCCAAATTACGGTCCCCCTCTTTACCATCCAAGAAGCTGATTAAAGAACAAGCCTTGCTTCGACAAGAAGCAAAGTTCAATGCCTTACGCCAAATTGATGCTTTGGTCAGTGAGTGCTTCTATTCCCAAATTATTTCCACTGATGGCTCCCATGCAGTAGTCCCATGATGCAGCTGGAAGTGAAATTGTTGTGACAGCGAGAAATGGTTCCTTCTCCCATGAGTGTTGAACGCATCTAAGTAACTGGGCCTCCACTCTTCAAACAGAATTGGTTGCCATAATCCTTGCACTCGAGCACGTATATGAATCCAAAGTTGACACGCTAATTTTAAGTGACTCCTTGTCATCCTAGACTGCCCTCATCACCCCAAGGCATAACTGTGACATGCATCTCTCTAAAGCTAGACACAGATATGGTGAAATAGTTAATGATGGAGTCTGAGTTTGTCTCCTGTAGATTCCTTCCCATATTGGTCTCCGAATGCATGATAGAACTGATGCGTTAGCCAAGACTTTCGCTCATAACAAGGAATTTATTTCAATCTTGGACTGCCATTGAGCAGCCTGAGGGCAGTAATATTCCGGGAACATCAACAAGATCTCGTAGACTTGATCTATAAATAAAATTCACATCAGTTACTCCATCACTCATCATTCAATCATGCAGGAAGAACTGCGCGTCTATGGATCATCCAATAAGGTTAGCAGACCTCTAGATGTTACCACTGCTAGACTTAGGCTCGGCTATAAGTACCACTGGGAGTTTCTAACATCTGCAGATGTAGATTTGACTAAATGTAAACTCTGTCAGCAGAACTACTCGCATATATTGCATCATTATATAATGGAATAAAAAAATCGCGAAATTCAGAGATAACACCATCAATGGAGTCTACGAAATGTGTAAGTACGTTATTCATAGTGATGTACTGCCGGGAATCTAAGCGAAGTATCCAAAACTTGCTTACTATAGATAATGCATGCACATGACTGTAAAGCTGCCGCCCAGTTGGGTGGGAGTGGTGCAAGACTAGTAACTGTGTGACTCATCATAGATGTTAAGTGCCTTGTATAGTGACTGTTATGAACCTCTTGTTGAATCACTTGTGATATTAAAAGATTATCGGTGTGTGTATATGTATTTGTGTAAATGATTATATATATATATATATATATATATATATATATATATATATATATATATATATATATATATATATATATATATATATACATATATATATATATATACATATATACATATATATATATATATACATATATATATATATATATATATATATATATATATATATATATATATATATATATATATATATATATATATATATATATATATATATATATATGTATATTATTAAATATGACCGAAAAAGTAAGATTAATAATTCTAACACGAATTTTCTCAATATTTCGTACATTTCTTTTCACTGTTGGTGGTAATTCAAAAATCAATTCTCCAAAATTCATTTTTATTTCTAGTCTGACGCGACACTTGAGCGCGTTTCGTAAAACTTATTACATTTTCAAAGACTTTAGTTTACACATACACAACTGAATAGAACTTACACATCTCCGATTTGTTTATATCTACATTTGAGTGAGGTGGATGGGGTGAGGTGGTATTAATAGGGTATTAAATTCATCAACACAAGACAGAACACGAAACAATGGGTATTGAATGGAAGTGATTGTAGAAAGCCTATTGGTCCATATTTCTTGATGCTTCTATATTGGAGTGGAGTCTTGAGGTGGGTAGAATATAGTTGTGCATTAATTGGCTGTTGATTGCTGGTGTTGACTTTTTAATGTGTAGTGCCTCGCAAACATCAAGCCGTCTGCTATCGATGATTTCTGTGTTGTTTACTAGGATTTCTCTGACGATGGTTTGGTTGTGGTTAGATATTAAATGTTCCTTAATGGAACCCTGTTGCTTATGCATCGTTAAACGCCTAGAAAGAGATGTTGTTGTCTTCCTATATACTGGGTTTTTTGGAGCTTACAATCCCCAAGAAGGCATTTGAAGGCATAGACGACATTGGTCTCTTTTAAAGCGTTCTGCTTTGTGTCTGGAGAGTTTCTCATGAGTAGGCTGGCAGTTTTTCTGGTTTTATAGTAAATCGTCAGTTGTATCCTCTGATTTTTGTCTGTAGGGATAACGTTTCTATTAACAATATCTTTCAGGACCCTTTCCTCCGTTTTATGAGCTGTGGAAAAGAAGTTCCTGTAAAATAGTCTAATAGGGGGTATAGGTGTTGTGTTAGTTGTCTCTTCAGAGGTTGCATGGCGTTTCACTTTCCTTCTTATGATGTCTTCGACGAAACCATTGGAGAAGCCGTTATTGACTAGGACCTGCCTTACTCTACAGAGTTCTTCGTCGACTTGCTTCCATTCTGAGCTGTGCCTGAGAGCACGGTCGACATATGCGTTAACAACACTCCTCTTGTACCTGTCTGGGCAGTCACTGTTGGCATTTAGGCACATTCCTATGTTCGTTTCCTTAGTGTAGACTGCAGTGTGGAAACCTCCGCTCTTTTCCGTGACTGTTACGGAAAAAGTCGCTGCCCTGATAAAGGGCAGCTTCCCATCCTTTTCCATCTCGTAAGTGAAACGCAGCACGGAACTCTGCTCAAACGCCTCCTTCAGCTGCTGCAGATGTCTGACATCAGGTACCTGTGTAAAAATGTCGTCAACATACCTGCAGTATATGGCCGGTTTCAAGTTCATGTCGATTAAGACTTTTTGCTTGATGGTACCCATGTAGAAGTGTGCAAACAGGACACCTAGAGGAGAACCCATGGCGACCCCATCTACTTGCTTATACATGTGCACAGGTCAACAAACTGATTGAAACTGTGAACGCCAAGAAATCCGGACTCCACCTGCCAAAGATTATTGGGGAATATAAACCTGGATATGCGTATGGAAATGTCAACACACACAAGCCTGGAAACCCACTTCGGCCAATCATTAGCCAAATACCCACACCCACGTACAGACTGGCGAAGCGACTCAACGGCCTGCTGACTCCTTATGTCCCTTGCGCCTTCAGCCTGAAGTCTCCAAAAGAATTTGTTGACTTACTGCGGGGCACACTGGCCACAGGGATAAGAGCCTCGTTGGACGTAGAATCACTGTTCACCAACGTACCTGTGGACGAGACAATCGGGATGATAGCCGACAGAGTGTATCGTGATCCAGCCTGTACTCCTCTTGATATGCCAGAGAATATTCTAAGGAAACTACTCCAAGCTTGTACTAAAGAGGCACCCTTCTTGAGCCCGGATGGGCACATGTATAAGCAAGTAGATGGGGTCGCCATGGGTTCTCCCCTAGGTGTCCTGTTTGCAAACTTCTACATGGGTACCATCGAGCAAAAAGTCTTAGTCGACATGAACTTGAAACCGGCCATATACTGCAGGTATGTTGACGACGTTTTTACACTGGTACCTGATGTCAGACATCTGCAGGAGCTGAAGGAGGCGTTTGAACAGAGTTCCGTAATGCGTTTCACTTACGAGATGGAAAAGGATGGGAAGCTGCCCTTTATAGATGTAACAGTCATGAAAAACAGCGGAGGTTTCCACACTGCAGTCTACACTAAGGAAACGAACATAGGAATGTGCCTAAATGCCAACAGTGACTGCCCAGACAGGTACAAGAGGAGTGTTGTTAACGCATATGTCGACCGTGCTCTCAGCCACAGCTCAGAATGGAAGCAAGTCGACGAAGAACTCTGTAGGGTAAGGCAGGTCCTAGTCAACAACGGCTTCTCCAATGGTTTCGTCGAAGACATCATAAGAAGGAAAGTGAAACGCCATGCAACCTCTGAAGAGACAACTAACACAACACCTATACCCCCTATTAGACTATTTTACAGGAACTTCTTTTCCACAGCTCATAAAACGGAGGAAAGGGTCCTGAAAGATATTGTTAATAGAAACGTTATCCCTACAGACAAAAATCAGAGGATACAACTGACGATTTACTATAAAACCAGAAAAACGGCCAGCCTACTCGTGAGAAACTCTCCAGACACAAAGCAGAACGCTTTAAAAGAGACCAACGTCGTCTATGCCTTCAAATGCCCTCTTGGGGACTGTAAGCTCCAAAAAACCCAGTATATAGGCAAGACAACAACATCTCTTTCTAGGCGTTTAACGATGCATAAGGAACAGGGCTCCATTAAGGAACATATAATCTCTTCCCACAACCAAACCATCGCCAGAGAAATCCTAGTAAACAACACAGAAATCATCGATAGATACAGCGATAGCAGGCGGCTTGACGTTTGCGAGGCACTACACATTAAAAAGTCAACACCAGCAATCAACAGCCAATTAATGCACAACTATATTCTACCCACCTCAAGACTCCGCTCCAATATAGAAGCATCAAGAAATATGGACCAATAGGCTTTCTACAATCACTTCCATTCAATACATATTGTTTCGTGTTCTGTCTTGTGTTGATGAAATTAATACCCTATTAATACCACCTCACCCCATCCACCTCACTCAAATGTAGATGTAAACAAATCGGAGATGTGTAAGTTCTATTCAGTTGTGTATGTGTAAACTAAAGTCTTTGAAAATGTAATAAGTTTTACGAAACGCGCTCAAGTCGCGTCAGACTATATATATATATATATATATATATATATATATATATATATATATATATATTGTGACGATAATCTCCTTCAAGAGAGATTGAGCCTGCTCTTCCCTCCTAAGTACGTCCCTATACAACTAATAAATTATTCACTTGTCTATTATTCACTTGTCTTACCGTAACTTTTCATTTTGCCAGTGATTATTCTTATTATTTTCATTGATTGATTTTATGTTACAATTTTTTGTCCAATTTTATTCATGTTTTGCTTTTCTAACGTAATTAAAATCTCATTGTTAAATTTACTTGTGTTTTGTGTGTCTTCCCATTACCTTACCACAGACGAAAGTTCCAGATTTTCTCTTTTGTTTCTTTATGTGACGAGGCCATACCCCTAGCTTTTGAAACAGCCGAACACCAACGCGTTACCGTCACAATATATATATATATATATATATATATATATATATATAAATATATATATATATATATATATATATATATATATATATATATATATATATATATATATATATTGGTGTATACTGGCAGCAGGTTTTCTTTCAAACATGTTTCATTGAATATGACCGCATATTCTGTATTTATTATTTTCTGGTTTAGGGCTTCTATCCCTCTAACTATTTTCTTAGCATCAGGGCTTAATTGAAATAGGAGTTCTCCAAAACTCATTTTCGTACTTTTAAGGTGAAGAAAAGAAGTGATTTACTATTGAGTGTATTACACTTATTTGTATAATTTGCACGACGTTTCTAACCTCCATGGTTCATTCTCAAGTGAACAGATCTTACAATACTAGTTGATTTTATACCCGCATTAGGTCAGGTGATAATACAATGAAGGTGAAAACATGGGGGGATACATAAGGGATAAATGTGAGGTGAAACATAGAGGCTGCAGAAGGCTTATTGGCCCATACGAGGCATCTCCTATCTAAACACAAAGATTAATCCAGTGTAATTGGCCTGTTATGTTGGACATTGTCTTCTGTGTTGGCATCGATATGTTCTTGTCTTGTCCTTACTCTCATGGTGGGTAGAGTAAATAGTTCCGTGATTTGGGTGTTCATGGTAGGTCGCTCTATTCTTATGTGAATTGCCTCAAGAATTTGTAATCTTCTTGAATCTTGGGTTTTGTCTATTATGCAAGTATTCTTGTTCAACATTTCTCTTGTTAGAGTAATGTCATGGGCTTGTCTCATGTGATTCCTAGGGGCACCAGATTGAAGATGGCATGTCAAACGCCTCGTCAGCTTGGTCGACGTCATACCTATGTACTTACATTGAAGGTTACATCCTTCGTGGGGGCAAGTGTACATGTATACAACGCTTGACTGCTGTAGAGGGTTCTCCGTCGGCTTCGGGCTGTTTTTGATAAGGAGTTCGGAAGTCTTCTTGGTTTTGTAGAATATTATCAGGTTTATGTTTTGGTTAGGAGTAGTGCTTTTTACTCCTTTACGGATTATTACTTTCATTATTCTTTCCTCTTTTATATGTTCACTGTGCATGGTTGATTTGTAATATAATTTTATTGGGGGTGTTGTGGTTTCTGTTCAAGGTTCTGAATTATACCAACGGTCCAAGTGTCTTCTTATAGCAGCGTTTATTTCCGCGTTGCTATATCCGTATGCTATATATGCTATTGCTATATTCAACGTCCAGCTATATCCCTGGACGTTGAATCCCTATTTACCAACGTCCCAGTCGACACAACCATAGGAATGATACTGGACACAGTATACAGAGACGAGAGCACCCCCAAATTAGACATACCTGAGCCACACTTGAAAAGTCTTCTCGAAGCATGTACAAAGGAAGCCCCTTTCATCAGTCCACAAGGTGACATGTATTTACAAATAGACGGAGTAGCAATGGGCTCCCCCTTAGGAGTTTTATTTGCTAATTTTTATATGGGAACCATCGAAGATAGGGTCTTCAGTAGCAGACAAAAACCAACTGTATAGTGCCGTTATGTAGATGACATATTCGTAATAGTAAAAGACTCAGATGAACTAATTGACCTAAAAAGACACCTAGAGAGAGAGTCAGTACTCCGATTTACACATGAAAATAGTGAAAATAACAGTCTGCCATTCTTGGATGTACTAATAACAAAAACAGGAACCTCTTTAAGCACCAACGTATATACCAAGCCCACCAACATAGGATTATGCCTGAACGGTAGAAGTGAGTGCCCCCAAAGATACAAAGCCAGTGTTCTAAATGCTTATATTCGTCGAGCGCTTACCCACTGCTCTGAATGGAGCAACGTGAGTAGAGAGTTTGAAAGAGTAACTCAGGTATTGGTGAACAACGGATATAGCAACGCGGAAATAAACGCTGCTATAAGAAGACACTTGGACCGTTGGTATAATTCAGAACCTAGAACAGAAACCACAACACCCCCAATAAAATTATATTACAAATCAACCATGCAGAGTGAACATATAAAAGAGGAAAGAATAATGAAAGAAATAATCCGTAAAGGAGTAAAAAGCACTACTCCTAACCAAAACATAAACCTGATAATATTCTACAAAACCAAGAAGACTTCCGAACTCCTTATCAAAAACAGCCCGAAGCCGACGGAGAACCCTCTACAGCAGTCAAGCGTTGTATACATGTACACTTGCCCCCACGAAGGATGTAACCTTCAATGTAAGTACATAGGTATGACGTCGACCAAGCTGACGAGGCGTTTGACATGCCATCTTCAATCTGGTGCCCCTAGGAATCACATGAGACAAGCCCATGACATTACTCTAACAAGAGAAATGTTGAACAAGAATACTTGCATAATAGACAAAACCCAAGATTCAAGAAGATTACAAATTCTTGAGGCAATTCACATAAGAATAGAGCGACCTACCATGAACACCCAAATCACGGAACTATTTACTCTACCCACCATGAGAGTAAGGACAAGACAATAACATATCGATGCCAACACAGAAGACAATGTCCAACATAACAGGCCAATTACACTGGATTAATCTTTGTGTTTAGATAGGAGATGCCTCGTATGGGCCAATAAGCCTTCTGCAGCCTCTATGTTTCACCTCACATTTATCCCTTATGTATCCCCCCATGTTTTCACCTTCATTGTATTATCACCTGACCTAATGCGGGTATAAAATCAACTAGTATTGTAAGATCTGTTCACTTGAGAATGAACCATGGAGGTTCAAAACGTCGTGCAAATTATACAAATAAGTGTAATACACTCTATAGTAAATCACTTCTTTTCTTCACCTTAAAAGTACGAAAATGAGTTTTGGAGAACTCCTATTTCAATTAAGCCCTGATGCTAAGAAAATAGTTAGAGGGATAGAAGCCCTAAACCAGAAAATAATAAATATATATATATATATATATATATATATATATATATATATATATATATATATATATATATATATATATATATATATATATATATATATATATATATATATATATATATATATGCTCTATTTAGCCAATTTGAAGAAAGTGGCTATATAAAGCAAAATAAAAACGAAAGGGGGTGAACGAAACACCTTTCCTTCACCAATGTATTATATTACCACCGTTAAAAGTATATATGTAGCAAAATAAATAGTCTTACTACACGAATATTTACAATAGTGTCGCTTTCGCACAGGACACTCAAAATACACACAATGCAGTGTTCGTTATGCCCAGTGTTTCCAACACACTCGGTACCTTTTTCCAACTGTACTGAGAAGCACTGGCGAGTTTCACCTTGTACGTGGGTCGATCCACAGACAGTGTCACGAGGTGCCTCTACCCCACTATAGCCCTCCAACTGCACGCTGGCAGAGGAATTCAACCACACGCTGCACAGGGTCACGCCACTATGTACAGGGGTAGTTATCCCCTGGCAGGAGTCCCTAGCGGCAGGCTAGCAGCACTTCACGATAGGCACCTCCTTGTCGTCAGGTACTCCCCCAAGCCAATTCTCGGGTACGCCGATCTCTATCCACACTGCGAAATCCAACAGCCAACATACTGCTAAGATCGGCGGCGGCTTCCGGGGTCTTCTTCTAGGACCAAGCGGAGAGTACTAGGATCGCCCAAGATATACTACCATCCTCAGTACCACTGCTGCCTCACGTCACTTCTATGGACACAGACACATCATCAGTTAAATGGAAGGTACCAGTGAAACCAGGAAGTAATACTTACTCACTGGGGAATTGTCATTGTGCTCCGTAGCACAACAGATGGTGCTGATCTGGAGCCGCCACCTCACCAGAGGTCATCCACAGCGACCTCTGTCTGACCAAGGCAGGAATCTTGAGCCACTTGTTACGATCACTCCACCACCAAAAGATGGCGTTGCCTACATAGCGTCCAATATCAGGGAAGTTCGGGTGTGGACTCGTAGATGGCGCTGGAACTGCCACTCAACCCCCTGACAAGGGCGACGAGTCCGTAACAATATATATATTGTTACAGATGCATGTGTACTCACTTATTTGTGCTTGCGAGGGTTGAGCTCTGGCTCTTTGGTCCCGCCTCTTAACTGTCAATCAACTAGTGTACAGGTTCCTGAGCCTACTGGGCTCTATCATATCTTCACCTGAAACTGTGAAAGGAGTCAGCTTCCACCACTTCACTTCTTAATGCATTTGTCAACCACTCTGACACTAAAAAAGTTCTTTCTAACGTCTCAATGGCTTATTTGGGCACTCAATTTCCACCTGTGTGTGTGCTCCTTGTGTTAAATAGTCTGTCTTTATCTACCCTTTCAATTCCTCCGAGAATCTTGTATGTGGTGATCATGTTTACTCTTCTGTCTCCCAGTGACGTGAGGTTTAATTTCCGTACTCTCTCCTCGTAGCTCATACCCCTCAGTTCGGGTACTAGTCTGCTGGCAAACCTTTGAACCTTTTCCAATTTAGCCATATGCTTGACTAGATTTGGACGCCGTGCTGGAGCTGCATACTCCAGGATTGGTCTGACATATGTGGTTTACAAAGTTCTGAAAGATTCCTTACACAAGTTTCAAAAGGCCGTTATTATGCTAGCCAACTTGGCATATGCCGCTGTGTATGTACTCACCTATTTATGATTGCGGGTGTTGAGCTTTCACAAATAGGTGAATACTCACACAGCAGCATATGCCAGGTTGGCTAACATAAGAACGGTGTGTGTGTGTGTGTGTGTGTGTGTGTGTGTGTGTGTGTGTGTGTGTGTGTGTGTGTGTGTGTGTGTGTGTGTGTATGGGATACCCTTGTTAGGTGAGAGTGGCAGATAACCATAGACGTTGTGTGGTCAACGTGTGTGGGTGTGGGGGGGGGGAAGGTCAAACCCACCCTCCAACATGTGGGCAGAACATCACCCCAATCATCAACACTCCCCCCAGCCTCCAGCTGGTGCTTGTAGATGCCCCATCTAACACATGTCTCCCATAAGCCTACAGTTTCTGAGATATTTAAACTCCTCATGACATTGACGTCGCACCAATATAAACTGCATTGGATTTTATCCCGAAATAACAATATACTGACTGGATGTATATGTATGTATGTATGTATGTATGTATGTATGTATGTATGTATGTATGTATGTATGCATGAATGTATTCCTAATCACGCCAAAGACTGCCTCTCTATCATCTAGTTTAAGATAAAAAATAACTAAGTACTACATAATCAACTCCATGTAACCTACCTTATCTACTAAGTGTCAACCTATATAATTTAAATTCATGCTGTTGATCTCGGTTAGTCTTGTCTTAGTTTTTAAGTATTTCCTGAACCTGTCCTCTTACAAATTATGTTTGAATTTGATTGTTTGCTCGTATGACCGAAAATGGATGTAATATGAAAATGAAAAATAATTGAAAATAAATTTTGGAGTTTTTTCTTCCAAAACAGTAAGTTAAGGGTCCTCTGGTAGGTTATTAGGGCAGGAAGTTCCCCTAAGGTTTCAAAACGTCATGAAAACCGTTAATTGAAAGTTTCCTCTCCTAACCTTACCGAGTAAGCAGGAGGACTCACAACAGAAAACGTGATAGTACTTCACTTTCGTGAGCCAATTTAATGTCAAATTACGTTCATTTTGGCCATAACGCGCATACGGGTGTAGAGCAAGTTATTGTATGAGGACGGGTTGGCTCCAAATAGTGTGGGTAATGGTAGCTTTAAGGATAGTATATACTAGCTCTATCTAGAAATCCAGCATGCTAATTGTAACTCAATATGTTTGTACGTACTTTTACCTACATAAACTATTTATTTATTCATATTATTGTATGCATGTACCTGACATGGGTGATGGAGCCATCATCCATGACCTATGACCTAAATGGATGTCATGGTGAAGGAAACCATTTAGGACCCCAACCCATGACCTGTAGCTGACCCCATACCCCAACCCATGAGCTGTAGTTTACCCCAACCCATGAGCTGTAGTTGACCCCATACCTCAACCCATGAGCTGTAGTTGACCCCATACCCCAACCCATGAGCTGTAGTTTACCCCAACCCATGAGCTGTAGTTGACCCCATACCTCAACCCATGAGCTGTAGTTGACCCCATACCCCAACCCATGAGCTGTAGTTGACCCCATACCCCAACCCATGAGCTGTAGTTTACCCCAACCCGTGAGCTGTAGTTGACCCCATACCCCAACCCATGAGCTGTAGTTTACCCCAACCCATGAGCTGTAGTTGACCCCATACCCCTACCCATGAGCTGTAGTTGACCCCAACCCGTGAACTGTAGTTGACCCCATACCCCAACCCATGGGCTGTAGTTGACCCCATACCCCAACCCATGAGCTGTAGTTGACCCCATACCTCAACCCATGAGCTGTAGTTGACCCCATACCCCAACCCATGAGCTGTAGTTGACCCCATACCCCAACCCATGAGCTGTAGTTGACCCCATACCCCTACCCATGAGCTGTAGTTGATCCCAACCCATGAGCTGTAGTTGACCCCATACCCCAACCCATGAGCTGGAGTTGACCCCAACCCGTGAGCTGTAGTTGACCCCATACCCCAACCCATGAGCTGTAGTTGACCCCATACCCCAACCCATGAGCTGTAGTTGACCCCATACCCCAACCCATGAGCTGTTGTTTACCCCATACCCCAACCTATGAGCTATAGCTGACCCCATACCCCAACCCATGAGCTGTAGCTGACCCCATACCCCAACCCATGAGCTGTAGTTGACCCCATACCCCAACCCATGAGCTGTAGTTTACCCCATACCCCAACCCATGAGCTGTAGTTGACCCCATACCCCAACCCATGAGCTGTAGTGGGACTAATATCAATCCTGTGCGTTGTAGTGGACGCCATACCCATCCTGTACTCATCTAATTGTGCTTGCAGGAGTTGATCTTGGGCTCTTTGGACCCGCCCAGAGTACCTGACGCCATAGGCAGTACCGGATGGCTATGGAGGAGTACCGCACCCCTTAACCATCCTCCGGGCAGTACTTGTGGGAAAATCCTAGCAGACATTTATTTATTTTTTATTATATTTTTTGTTAACTTCAGTATTGAATTATTAATTTAAACGGTCTGTATATTTTTATTCAGCCTGCCAGAATTTATCTGCATATAGTTTGAAGGGATATTTACAACTTATACCACAATGTGTGGATATATATTAAGTTGTAAATATTTACATCTAACTTTATATAAATTATAGCACCTATGGTGGTAATTAAACTACATTGGTTAATATTACTGTCATCTTATAATTATATTAGTATACAATTTAGAATGTCTCAGCTGTGTGGATGATATAGCCTGGTCGGCAGTGTTATAGTTGTTTCCTCCAACTTCTGTTAGGGTGTGGCACATGTGCTTCAGAGTGCCATGTAATGGCGTCCTAGCACTGTGGCGTCTGTGGAGCAACAAGGGCGGCAAGAAACATCACAGTTTATATGGGCCAGCTCGACACCTTGTAATTATTCCAGATCACGAATTACCTGCCGAAGGAATGGCTCCATCAACATATAAAGTACAGGTGTGACATGAAATATTTGTGTGTTGCTGAGGAACACTACTCACTGTGTTTGGGTGTTCGTATGCTGATAACCAGGAACCTATCCAATATGTAATAGTGATCACTACCAATAAAAGAATATAAGGCAGTCAGGAACTTAGTTGCTGTAGGGGTTACAATAGCAGTTTCTTGGTTGATGACTTATTTTGGGAGTGTTTGACGAGTTATCCATGTCGTGAGGAGCCCTCTCTGTTTCTCTCTCTCACTGAGACAATAACTTGCCTGCCCCTTCCTTGAGGTGGTGTTCCAACAATGTTTTGTTCCAATTCTCTGCTGGTTCCTACTCTGTCTTAAGGACTAGGGAGGCAAGCTATATTTTATGGTCTATGGTATAATTATTCAGTCCTAGTGAATACTATTTTATTAAATTTAAACACTAGACTCTGTTTAAAGGAATAATTAGAGTTTAGTATATACATGTTGTGAAGATATGTCATGTTGTGATGACGTCACGGAATCTCCCATTTTCCAAAAAATCTTAATGGGTAACTATAGTATGTTAACATATGTATCAGATTTCCGAGAGTACTTGACTGGGCAGTACTTGATCCTGTAGGCAGTAGTGGACCCAATAAACATCTACAGGTGGTAGTGGACACCTTGGGTCCCATTCCATGGGCGGTACAGGACCCATACCAATCATGAAGGCGGTAGTGGACCATACACCCATTTTCTAGGCGGTAATTGACCCAATACCCATCCTGATGGGAGCAGTGGACCCCATACCCATCCTGTGGGTGTAGTGCACCCCATACCCATCGTATACGTGGTAGTGGACCCCTACCCATCCTGTGGATGGTAGTGAATGCCATACCTATCCAGTGGGTGATAGTGGACCCCATACTCATCCTTTGGGTGGCAGTGGACCCCATGCCCATCCTGCTGGCGGTAGTGGACCCCATACCCATCCTGTGAGCGGTAGTGAACTCCAGCCTCATCCTGTAGGTGGTAGTTGACCCCATACACAACCAACAGGTGGCATTGGACCCCATACCCATCCTACGGGTGATAGTGGACCCCATACACATCGTGTGACTAGTTGTGAACCCTATATCCATCCTGCGAGTGGTAGTGGACCCCATATCCTTCCTGTGGATGATAGTCCAATCCCGTGGGCAGTAGTGGACTCTGCATACTCATCCTGTGGGTGGTAGTGCGCCCCATACTTATTTTGTGTATGTAAGAATGTGTATAAGAATGTAAGAACTCTTGTATTAAAAAAAATATGGGCAGTACTGGGCCACATACCGATCCTGTGGGAAGTTGTGACCCCCATACTCATCCTGAAGGAGGAGGCGGATCCAAACACTCATCCTCTGGGCGGTATTGGACCGCATACCCATCCTTTGGGGTTGTGGACCTCATACCCATCCTGTGGATGGAAGTGGACATGCACCGTACAAGTCCTGTGGTCGGAAGTGGACCCCATAGCCTTCCTTTTGGCGGTAGTGGAACCCCATGTCCATGCTGTTGGCAGTAATGCATCTCATACCAAGCATTGGGCGGTAATGAATCCCCATACCCATCCTATTGGTGGTAATGGACCCATATCCAACCTACAGGTGGTAGTGGAACCCATGCCTATCCTTTTAGGTGGTAGTGGACTCCAAAAACATCGTGTGATTTGTTGTGGACCCAAGATCTATTCGATTTTCAGTAGTGTACCCCATAGACATTTCAACTTAACATCGTTTTCTTATGACGTTCCTGCAATTCACTCTCTTCAGATTTTTAAAGCACATACTATTGTATACAAAAATTATTTGAAAGAACCCCATAATTACATGTAATAATTTATAGTGCTTATTATAATTTACTTAGAACTACCAAGATTTCTCAAAACAAAACTACGAGCCTACGAGCCATGTTGCCCGAAATGCTTTGCGTAATAGTGGCTTTAGGCATTGTATGTACTAGCTCTACCTATAAGTCAAACAATCCTTGTAAATATTTATTGTATGTATGTACCTTACCTAAATAAATTGTATTGTATTGTATTGTATTCAATTGTATGTAGCGTATCCATGATACTTGAATAACATGGAAATAGTACGTAAATTTCACATCAGAAGTTTCACTGGAAAAATACAATTATCATTTAAAATTGGAGCAAACGGGCCCTTATGCTCTCAACAGTGATGTGACGGGTACTGTGAGACAGACTATGGTGCGTGAGGAAGGGTTGGTGCCTGGTGATAGGGAAATAACTGGGAATCTGCCACAGATAAACTATGAACATTACCTGCTTAGGAACTATGAACCTTTGGCCAAAATGATACTATGTTATTGCGAGAGTGGGTTGCACTAACATAGAGGGAGCACAGAGCACACACAGCTGGCCCAGTAGTGAGTGATAGATATCACCACAGCTGGTCCAGTGGTGTGTGATAGATATCACCACAGCTGGACCAGTGGTGTGTGATAGATATCACCACAGCTGGACCAGTGGTGTGTGATAGATATCACCACAGCTGGCCCAGTAGTGTGTGATAGATATCTCCACAGCTGGCCCAGTAGTGTGTGATAGATATTTCCACAGTTGGCCCAGTAGTGTGTGATAGATATCTCCACAGCTGGCCCAGTAGTGTGTGATAGATATCTCCACAGCTGGCCCAGTAGTGTGTGATAGATATTTCCACAGCTGGCCCAGTAGTGTGTGATAGATATCTCCACAGCTGGCCCAGTAGTGTGTGATAGATATCTCCACAGCTGGCCCAGTGGTGTGTGATAGATATCTCCACAGCTGGCCCAGTAGTGTGTGATAGATATCTCCACAGCTGGCCCAGTAGTGTGTCATAGATATCTACACAGCTGGCCCAGTAGTGTGTCATAGATATCTCCACAGCTGGCCCAGTAGTGTGTGATAGATATCTCCACATCTGGCCCAGTAGTGTGTAATAGATGTCACCACAGCTGGCCCAGTAGTGTGTGATAGATATCTCCACATCTGGCCCAGTAGTGTGTAATAGATGTCACCACAGCTGGCCCAGTAGTGTGTGATAGATGTCAACAGTAACATTGAGGGAGCACAGAGTACACACAGACAGGTCGTGTGTGATAAATATCACCAGTAACATAGCAGAGAGCACAGACCACACAGCTGTGCTATTAGTGTGGAAGATAATCTAGAAAGGAAAGTTACATTTTTGTCACTGGTATCGCTTTTTGTCGCTCAACGTTCCGTCCGCCTCGATATGGATACTGCGTAGCGGCGACATGTTTGCCCTTATTTGGTGTCACCGCTAACGCCAGTGTATTTGTGAGTAGTGTACTGTTAACAGTTCTCGTGTGTAGTGAAGTGTCTTGCTTTTGGTTTTACCAGCATTCATTGATTTTATCTGTTGCAAACACTGTACCTGGTGTCCAGAAGGTACTGACCATAATGTGACCACAGGGCCTTGTCCTGAGTGTGACAGTTGGTTACATTGAGAGTGTGGCCTGGTGTGCAGCGATAAGTAATTAGAGACAAACTATCCTTAGCAACTCTCCTGCCTACAGCTTTTGGTAAACCAGTGAGCCATAAGGTTTTGGTAAAACAAGCAGCAAATAGCTCTTGGTTTAACAGCCAGTTTAGCGCTAGTGGTACATCAAACATCATCCGGTTATTGTCGTCTAACAAAAGGTCTGTGATAATCTTAATTGTTGTTAATTCTTACACAAATTATTATAAAAGTTCAACATAAGATTAATAGTTTTTCAAGTGAAAGTATATATTCAATATGTAACTATTCTGCTAAGAATTTTCATGTGCCAGTCCATAGGTAATGTCTTTAACGTCAGCCAAAGGGGACAAAGGTGTTTCTACACTCATTTGTAGACGTCGGCCACAGATATATAGTCTCCGCCACAATAGTGTCCAGGGTTTTTCATATATTACAACTACTGCTGTTCTCTGTAAGTGATGTTGAACTTCCGACATTTCACACAATTATTAACCACATGTCTAACCCTACTTTGGCGTTGTAACAACTACAACCACAACGCCAGTGTAAACTACCACAAAGATCAACACTCCAGCAACCAGGACCACAAGGTTCACCACACCACCATACATGACCACAGGGTTCACCACACCACCATACATGACCACAAGGTTCACCACACCACCATACATGACCACAAGGTTCACCACACCACCATACATGACCACAAGGTTCACCACACCACCATACATGACCACAAGGTTCACCACACCACCATACATGACCACAAGGTTCACCACACCACCATACATGACCACAAGGTTCACCACACCACCATACATGACCACAAGATTCACCACACCATCATACATGACCACAAGGTTCACCACACCACCATACATGACCACAAGGTTCACCACACCACCATACATGACCACAAGGTTCACCACACCACCATACATGACCACAAGGTTCACCACACCACCATACATGACCACAAGGTTCACCACACCACCATACATGACCACAAGGTTCACCACACCAGCATACATGACCACAGGGTTCACCACACCACCATACATGACCACAGGGTTCACCACACCACCATACATGACCACAGGGTTCACCACACCACCATACATGACCACAAGGTTCACCACACCACCATACATGACCACAGGGTTCACCACACTACCATACATGACCACAGGGTTCACCACACCACTATACAACCTGCTCTCGCTCAAGACGGCACATATATGACTTATTGCTAATAGTTAATATTTTCCTTATGAATTAGTACATATGTGGTATATTCCCAGTTATATTTTTTTCAAGGCCAAACTCTTCCTCACGTACCAATTTACGTCTCACAGTACCCGTCCATCACCGTAGACAGCAGAAAAGTCGTGATTGGTTCAATTATAATGAAAATTGTAGTTTTCAGGTCCCACATGGGTTGTGAAATTGACCTACTATTGTCCATGCTCTTAGAATATTACAGATCAGCTACATCCTATTGAAGGCTCGTAGTTTTTTTATGAGAAATATTAGTTGTTCTTAGTAAATTAAAATAAGCACTATAATTCATTACATAAAATAAAAGTGCTGCCACAATCATTATTATTTACACTAGTTTGTGCTTTAAACATCTTTAAAGAAAGTATTGTAGAATCGTGAACAGAAAACGATGTTACGTTGGAATGTTTATGGGGTAAACTACTGCAAACAGGATGGTATTGTGTATACTACCTACTGTAGGATCGGTATCGGGTCTACTACGACCTGTTAGGTGGGTAAGGGGCCCATACCACTTGTAGGATAGGTCTGGGCCCATGAACTGCCCATAGGATGGGTATGGGGAGCACTATGGGCAACAGCTATGAAAGCAGCTACCTCACAGGAAGCTGCAAAATGCACTAAGCAAATGCTGGAAAGGAAACGAACAATTATAGTTGTAGGAGTACAGGAACCAGAGGGATCCAATCGGGAGGAGTGGAGGAGGAGGGACCGAGAAACCATGACAGAGATCTTGGAGGGACTGGATATGGAGGAGGCAAATAGCAACATAGAGAAGGTTTTCAGGCTGGGCATCTACAAGAAGGAAAGGAAACGATTGATAAAGGTAGCGCTCATGAACGAGGCAACAAAGGAGAAAATCCTATCCAGGAAGAGCAGACTTGTGAGGTTAGGGGGATACGAGGACGTCTTTCTGCAAAGGGACATGACAAGGGAGGAGAGAAGGAAGGCTGCAGAAGCAAGGAGGAGACGCAGAGAAAGGAGTGGGGATATGGGAGCCACAGGTCTCAGCTCAGTGTCTCGAGGAACCTCAGAGGGGAGTGGGAATCCCCCCACCAGTAGGCCAGTACCCATAGGGAGAATTGTAACAGAAGCCTCCCACCAACCAACCCCTCAACCATCCCCCACCAATTACTTGCACCTCCCCAGACAGTAAAGTTCCTCTTCAGATCATGCCCACATGTTCCCTGACCCCAGAATCCCCCATGCCCTTTTTCTTCCCCAACCCCTACCCCAGACCCTCTCTGTTCCTGCACCCCATGCCCTTCCCTGTTTCTCCAGCCTGTGCCCTTCCCATTAACCCCACCCCCCTCCCTCATGGCCCCCCCTCCCCAGGCACCCCTCCCCTCCCCTCCCCAACCCCTGACCACCCTGTTAACTTACCCCAGTCTACCCTGCACACTCCAATCCGTGACCTTCCACCACACCACCACATGTCCCTCCAGCTCCCCCATCCCTTGCCCCAACTAACCCCGCAACCCCGGATCCCCTCAGCCGCATCACGTCAGACCCCCTAGCCCCCCTTGTTCCAGATCCTCCCAGCCCCCCTCACACCCCAGACCCCCCAGGCTCTCCTTCCTAGGTTCACCCATCCCAGGCATCCCTTACCCCCCAACTCCAGTGGAATCAACAGAAACTGAGAATGGACAGAAGAGAGTTAGGTTATGTACTCGAACATAGATGGGATTAAAAACAAGGCAAGAAGTAAACCCAGATGTAATTGGACTTACAGAAACAAAACTCTCAGGAATCATAACGAATGCGGTGTTTCCCCCAGGACTACACTGTAATAAGGAAAGAGAGGGAAGGAAGGGGAGGAGGCGGTATGGCTCTACTGATGAGAAAGGAATGGAGTTTCGAGGAGATGGTTATTCCGGGCAGCGAAGTGTTCTGAGACTTCATAACAGGCACCATGACGATGCGAGCACGAAGAGTAGTAGTAGCAGTGATATATAACCCACCACAAAATGAAAGAAGACCCAGGCAAGAGTATGACAGAAACAACATGGCAGTTAACATTATCATTGAGAGAGCAGCCGCTGCTGCCTGTAGAAATCGATCCCATCTGCTCAGCATGGAGGACTTTAATCATGGAAGGATAGACTGGGAAAACAGAGAACCACATGGAGGTGAGGAAACATGGGGAGCAAAACTGCTAGAGGTGACGACTAGAAACTTTTTAAGTCAGCATGTCAAGGGTCCCACGAGAATGAGAGGCAATGATGAACCAGCAAGACTCGACCTATATAAGGGAAATCGGTCTGGAAGCCCTCGGGGGTATGAGTGATCACAGTGTACTGTTGTTTGAATATTTGGTCGAAGAAGGGTTAATGTACTCAAGGAAGGGACCAGAAAACAAGAGGCCGGCATTCCGGAAGAGAAACTATGAGATGAGAAAATTCCTAACTGAAATAGCTTGGGAAACAGAGCTCAGAGGAAAAACGGTTCAAGACATGATGGACTACAGTACACAGAAGTGTAAGGCGGCAGCAGACAAGTTCGTCCCAGTCCAAAAGGAAAAAAATGAAATAGAGATGAAAAGTCTATGGTTTAATCAGAGTTGCAAGCTAGCAAAGCAGTTAAGTAAAATGGCGTGAAGAAACTATAAAAACAACAGAACACTAGAGAGCAGAGAAAGATACCAGAGCGCCAGCAATGAATACGTCAGGGTGAGAAGAAAGGCAGGAGAGGCAATATGAAAATGACACAGCGAGCAAGGCAAAGACTCAACCCAAACTGCTGCATAGCCACATCAGGAGGAAAACAACAGTGAAGGAACAGGTGATGAAACTGAGGATAGGGGCAGAAAGATTCACTAAAAAGGACAAGGAAGTGTGCGAGGAACTCAATAATAAATTCCAGGAAGTCTTCACCTCAGAGCAAGGAGAAGTCCTCGAAATAAGGGAAGGAACATCAACCCAGACACCACTAGAGGATTTTGTGATTACCAGTGGGGAGATGAGGAAGCATCTGCTAGATTTGGACGTGACAAAGGCTATAGGCCCGGATGGAATCTCACCATGGATTCTAAAGGAAGGAGCAGATGCTCTGTGCCTACCACTCTCCATGGTGTACAAGAAGTCACTGGTAACAGGTGAACTGCCAAAAATTTGGAAGACGGCCAACGTAGTCCCAATATACAAGAAGGGTGATAGGCAGGAGGCACTGAACTACAAGCCAGTGTCCATAACTTGCATTCCATGCAAGATGATAGAAAAGATTGTGCGAAAAAAGCAAGTGGAACATCTGGAGCAAAAGAACATGAAACACAACATCAGCATGGGTTCAGAGATTGCAAATCATGCCTAACAGGATTGAGTTCTATGACCAGACAACAAAAATCAGGCAAGAGAGAGAGAGAGGGCTGGGCATACTGCATATTTCTGGACTGCCAGAAAACTTTTGACACAGTACCACATAAGAGACTAGTGCACAAACTGGAGAAGCAGGCAGGAGTGAAAGGAAAGGTACTCCACTGGATAAGAGAGTACCTAAGCAACAGGAGACAGCGAGTTACCGTGAGGGGTGAGGTCTCGGAATTGCGGGGAGTCACCAGTGGAGCCCCACAGTGATCAGTCCCTGGAACTATACGGTTTCTGATATACGTAAATGATCTCCCAGAAGGAATTGACTCGTTCCTCTCGATGTTTGCTGATGATGCAAAAATTATGAGGAGGATCAGGACAGAGGAGGATAGTATGAGGCTGCAAGATGACCTAGACAAACTGAAGGAATGGTCCGACAAATGGCTACTTAAGTTCAACCCAAGTAAATGTAAGGTAATGAAACTAGGAGGAGGAACTAGGGGGCCAGTCACTGGATACCGAATGGGAGATGAAGTCCTTCACGAAACGGACAGAGAGAAAGATCTGGGAGTTGATATCACGCCGAACATGTCTCCTGAAGCCCACATCAAAAGAATAACATCAGCGGCCTATGCGAGGCTGGCTAGCATCAGAACTGCTTTCAGAAACCTGTGTAAAGGAATCCTTCAGAACCTTGTATACCACATATGTAAGGCCAATCCTGGAGTATGCAGCCCCAGCATGGAACCCGTTTCTAGTCAAGCACAAGACGAAGCTGGAAAAAGTTCAGAGGTATGCCACTAGACAAGTCCTAGAACTAAGAGGCATGAGTAATGAGGACAGACTACGTGACCTGCATCTCACGTCGCTGGAAGACAGAAGAGCTAGTGGCGACATGATCACAACATACAAAATTCTCAGGGGAATTGACAGGGGTGGACAAGGATGGATTATTTAACACGGGTGGCACACGCACATGGGGACACAGGTGGAAGCTGAGTACCCAAATCAGCCGCAGAGACATTAGAAAAAAACGTTTTCAGTGTCAGAGTAGATAGTAAATGGAATGCACTAGGAAGTGATGTGGTGGAGGCTGACTCCATACGCAGTTTCAAATATAGATATGATAGAGCCCAGTAGGCTCAGGAATCTGTACATCAGTTGATTGACGGTTGAGAGGCGGGACCAAAGAGCCAGAACCCAATCCCCGCAAGCACAATTAGGTGAGTACTATACAGGATGGGTATGGGGGTCCACTACTGCCTGCAGGATGGGTATGGGGGTCCACTACCGCCTGCAGGATGGGTATGGGGTCCACAACTGCCCATAGGGTGGGTTTGACGACCACTATCATCTACAGGATGAGCATGGGGTCCACTACTGCCCACAGGATGAATATGGCGTCCTCTACCGCATGCAGGATGGGTATGGGATCCACTACTGCCCACTGGAAGGGTATATGTTCCACTTCCGCTCAAAGAATGTGTGTTTGGCGTCCACTATACCGCCCACAGGATGGGTATGGGGTCCACAATCATCCACAGGATGAAAATTGTCTACTACCGCCCACAGGATGGGTATGGCCTCCATTGTCGCCCACAGCATGAGAATAGGGTACAGTACCTTCCAAAGAATGGGTATATGCTTAATTACCGTCGACAGGATGAGTATTTATTTATTTATTTATTTATTTATATACAAGAAGGTACATTGGGTTTGTGAGGATACATAGCATGGTATTTACAATCTTGTAAAGCCACTAGTACGCGCAGCGTTTCGGGCAGGTCCTTAATCTAACAGATAATTTCAAGTAGGTAAATTCAAGCAGAATTAATAAAATGATAAAAGATACATTGCAAGAAAAAAGAAAAATGAGATAGAGGAGATTAGTAGGTATACTAAGTAGTATACTAGTAGTAATATACTAAGTAGTACTATACTAGTAGCACATTGGTAGCTCTGATTGATTGCATTGACAGCTTGATTGGTAACTTAGACAAGATTAATAGGCACCATACACCATAGTATCGCGTCTACTACCGCCCACAGGATAGGTAAGGGGGTTAACTACCACCCAAAATGACCCGTATGGGGTCCACTAACGCCCTCAGGGTGGGTATTAGGTTCATTACCGCCCGCAACTTGCTAATGGGGTCAAGTACCGCCCACAGGATAGGCATGGGTCAACTGCCACCCACATGATGGGTTTGGGGACCACAATCATCCACAGGAAGGTCCACTACCGCCGACAGGATGGCTTTGGGGACCACTACCATCCACGGGATGGGCATGGGGGCCCACTACCGCCCACCGGGTGGGTAATGGGGTCATGTCCATCCACAGGATAGATATATGCGCCACTACCGCCCACAAAATGAGTATGGGTCCACTACCGCCAACAGGATGGGTGTGAGGTCCACTACCGCCCACATGATGGGTATTGGGTCGACAACCACTCACGGGATGGGTATGGATGGGGCCACTACCACCCTCATAATAGGTATGGGGTCACTACCGCCCAAAGGATGGGCATGGGGGTCCACTACTGCCTACAGGATATCTATGGGGTCACTACCACCCACATGATGGGTTTGGGGTCCACTTCCACCCACAGGATGCGAATGGGGTTCAGGACCGACCACAGGATGAGTATGTTTCCACTGCCGCCTACAAGATGGCTATGGGATCACTACCACCCACAGGATAGGTATGGGGTCAACTGCCACCCACAGGATAGGTAATGGGTCCACTATCGTCCACAGGATGGGTATGGGGTACATTATCACCCACAAGATGGGTATGGGGTCCACTACCACCCAAAGGACGTGTGTAGGGTCTGCGGTCCACTACCACCCACAGGATAGGAGTGGGGTCAACTACCACCCACAGGATGGGAATGGGGTCCATTACTCCCCACAAGATGGGTATGGGGTCCACTAACACCTACAAGATGGGTATGGAGTTCACTATCACCCGCAGGATGGGTATGGGGTCTACTACCCCCACAAGATGGGTATGGGGTCCCCTACCACCCACAATATGGGTATGGGGTCCACTTCCGCATACAAGATGGGTATGGGGTCCACTACTGCCAACAAGATGGGTATTGGGGTACACAACCACCAACAAAAAAGGGTATGGGGGTCCACTACCACCCACATGAT
>NW_027189139.1:2866510-2942003 GCF_040958095.1 Procambarus clarkii | reverse complement strand
GTTATTTGTTTAAGATTGGGTATTTAACCATTTCAAAGGATTTTTGTTATATATGGGAACTTACTCGTTTCAAGGGCTAATTTCTCAAATGGTCATTTTTGCAGATCAAGTGTTATTTGTTTAAGATTGGGTATTTAACCATCTCAAAGGATTTTTGTTATATATGGGAACTTACTCGTTTCAAGGGCTATTTTCTCAAATGGTCATTTTTGCAGATCAAGGGTTATTTGTTAAAGTTCATCAAGTTGCCCATAAGTTGTATTAGTAGGTTCTATCTTATGTTCTTATTTCCCAACCCCTTAACCTAACCTCTTGTAATCTTAGTGTATTTAGTAGGTTCTATCTTATGTTCTTATTCCCCAACCCCTTAACCTAACCTCTTGTAATCTTAGTGTATTTAGTAGGTTCTATCTTATGTTCTTATTCCCCAACCCTTTAACCTAACCTTTCAGATGTAGTTTGTTGAATATATTATCCTTTTCCTAACCTTTCAGATGTAGTTTTGTTTCTCCTTTTTGTATATTTTTACCCAAACCCACCATCCCACTTAACCATCTTTCCTTCTTTACTTTGATTCTCCTACTCCTTCTAACCCTCCTTTTCTATCTCTCTCCCTTATTCTCTCTCTTCCTCCCCCTCTCTCTCCCTCATTTGCTCAAATGCTCTCTTGTTTCTCAAATTCAAGTCTTATTGCTCCCATTCTCACACCCTCATTCTCATTCACTTAGTTTTTCTTTTTCTCAATTCAAGTCTTAGTGCTCCCATGCCCACACTCTCTCTCATTCTCTCTTCTTTGGTCCCATTTTCTTCCGCCCCCTCTCTCTTACTCCTTGCTCTTCTTTCATGCTCTCACTCCCTTGAGCTCTTGTTTCTCAATTTCAAGTCTTAGTAGATCTGATTCTTTACTATTGTAATTTTATTATTACTATGATAAAGAATGAACTTATATGTGAAAACAAAGTAAAGAAGGAAAGATGGTTAAGTGGGATGGTGGGTTTGGGTAAAAATATACAAAAAGGAGAAACAAAACTACATCTGAAAGGTTAGGAAAAGGATAATATATTCAACAAACTACATCTGAAAGGTTAGGTTAAAGGGTTGGGGAATAAGAACATAAGATAGAACCTACTAAATACACTAAGATTACAAGAGGTTAGGTTAAGGGGTTGGGGAATAAGAACATAAGATAGAACCTACTAAATACACTAAGATTACAAGAGGTTAGGTTAAGGGGTTGGGAAATAAGAACATAAGATAGAACCTACTAATACAACTTATGGGCAACTTGATGAACTTTAACAAATAACCCTTGATCTGCAAAAATGACCATTTGAGAAAATAGCCCTTGAAACGAGTAAGTTCCCATATATAACAAAAATCCTTTGAGATGGTTAAATACCCAATCTTAAACAAATAACACTTGATCTGCAAAAATGACCATTTGAGAAATTAGCCCTTGAAACGAGTAAGTTCCCATATATAACAAAAATCCTTTGAAATGGTTAAATACCCAATCTTAAACAAATAACACTTGAAATGCAAAAACGTCCATTTGAGAAATTATCCCTTGAAATGAGTAAATGCCCATATATAACAAAAATTCTTTGAAATGCTTAAATATTCAATCTCTAACAAATAGCACTTGAAATGCAAAAACGTCCATTTGAGAAATTATAATTCTTTGAAATGCTTAAATATTCAATCTCTAACAAATAGCACTTGAAATGCAAAAACGTCCATTTGAGAAATTATAATTCTTTGAAATGCTTAAATATCCAATCTCTAACAAATAGCACTTGAAATGCATAAGTGACCATTTGAGAAATTAACTAATGAAATGAGTAAATGAATATGAGACAATGATTGACGAAACACAAAGACAAGAAGGAATACTTAAGTTAGATCATGTCTGGTTGGACTAGATAAGTTAGGATACATCAGTTTGGGAAAGTAAGATTAAGTTAGGTAAGACAAGTTAGGTTAGGATAGGATAGGTAAAGTTAGGTAAGATAGGGAAGGTAAGGTAAGTTATGTTAAGCAGAATAAGTTAGGTAAGTTAAGTTAGGATAGGTAAAGTTAGGTTAAGTTAGGGAAGGTAAGGTAAGTTATGTTAGGATAGGTAAAGTTAGGTAAGATAGGGAAGGTAAGGTAAGTTATGTTAGGATAGGTAAAGTTAGGTTATGAAAGGCAAGTTAAGTTAGGATAGGTAAAGTTAGGTTAAGTTAGGGAAGGTAAGGTAAGTTATGTTAGGATAGGTAAAGTTAGGTAAGATAGGGAAGGTAAGGTAAGGTATGTTAGGATAGGTAAAGCTAGGTTTAGGAACGTTACGTTAACTAAGTAACATTGGGTGGAGAGGATAGGTTACGTAGGTTTGAACAGTGTAGTTCAGAGAACAGTTTTAGGGTAAAGCAACTAAGAAAATATGTTTTAACAGAAATGCAGGTTTGGTATGAAAAGCTGAACTAGTTACATTTTGGAGAGAAAATTTTATGACTGAAGATGTCTTAAAGAATAACATGATGGAAGAAGGAGAGTTTCTTTGATGAATGAAGGTGTCTTAGAGAACAACTTTGGAGAACGAAGATGAATTAGAGATCGCTTTGATGACTCTGAGAATAACTCTGGTCAACGAATATGGATTGGAAAGTTTCTCTAATGAACGAAGGTGAGTTAAGATTAACTTTTATGATTTAGAGAACATCTTTGGTAGCTCTGAGAAAGACTTTGTTGTCTTAGAGAATAACTTTCAGGACTTAGAGAATGTCTTTGATGAATGGAAGTGAGTTAGAGAATAACATATCATGACTGAGAATAACTTTTGATAACTCTTAGAACAACTTTGATGTCTTAGAGAATAACTTTAGATGTCTCTGAGAATGTCTTTGGATAACTCTGAGATTAACTTTGATGTCTTTGAAGCAACTTTGACGTCTCTTGGAATAACTTTTGTGGACATGAGAATATCTTTGGATAACTCTGAGATTAACTTTGATAGCTCTGGGAATAACTTTTATGATTTTGAGAACATCTTTGATGTCTTGGAGAACAACATTGATGTTTAGAGAACAACTTTGATGACCAAGATTAACTTTAGATGTCTCTGAGAATAACTTTATAACATAGAAATTAACTTTAGATGTCTCTGAAAATAACTTTGATGACCAAGATTAACTTTAGATGTCTCTGAGAATAACTTTATAACATAGAAATTAACTTTAGATGCCTCTGAAAATAACTTTGATGACTTCGAGAATAACATTTGATGACTCTGAGAACAAGTTTGATAGCTCTGAGAATAACTTTAGATGTCTCTGAAAATAACTTTGATGAAAGAAGATGTCTTAGATTAACTTTTGATGACTTTGAAAACAAGTTTGATGAACAAAGATGTTTTGAAAGTTTCTCTGACGAACGAAGGTGACTCTGAGAATAACTTTTATGTCTTAGAGAAGAACATTGATGGTTTAGAGAGAATATCTTTGATGAAAAATGATGTCTTAGATTAACTTTGATGACTCTGTGAATAAGTTTGATGACTTTGAGAACAAGTTTGATAGCTCTGAGAATGACTTTTATGCCTCTGAGAATAACTTTGATGAATAAAGATGTTTTGGAAAGTTTCTCTGAAGAACGAAGGTGACTCTGAGAATAACTTTTGTTAGCTCTTTGAATAACTTTGATGTCTTTGAAACAACTTTGATGAACGAGAGTGAGTTAGAGATTACCTTTGCTAACTCTGAGATCAACTTTGATGAACAAAAGAGTTAGAGATTACATTTGATAACTCTAAGATTAACTTTAGATGTCTCTGAGACAAACTTTTATAACATAGAAATTAACTTTAATGACCAAAGTGAGTTAGAGAATACCTTTTGATGACTCCGAGAATAATTTTGATAGCTCTGAGAATGACTTTTGTTGTCTTGGAATAACTTTTGATTGTTCTGAGAATAACTTTTGTTGTCTCGGAATAACTTTTGATTGTGCTGAGAATAACTTTGAGGGCTTAGAGAATGTCTTTGATGAATGGAAGAGTCCCATTGAAGTCTTAAGGAAGTCTTTGATGTCTCGAAGGATGTCTTAGAGTGTAACTTTGGTGTCTTTGAGTAAGTCCTTGATGTATTGAAGAGCGTCTTTGATTTATCGAAGAGTAACTTTGGTGTAACGGAGAGCACCTTTGACTATTTTTTTTCGTACTTGACGACATATAATTTTTACGAAAGTGCTGAAAAAGTTACATTTGACTATTTTAGTGCTCCACAAAGTATAAATGTCAGTTAAGAACGACGATGATAGATATCTTTGACTATATTTTCTGACTTGACGATGGATAAAGTTAGTTATGAACAGTGCTGAAAAGATTCCTTTGACAATTTTTAGCTAAGCGAAAGGCTGTTTTAGTTAAGAACAGTGTTGGAAAGAGACTACACATGACTATTTTCAGATGAGAGAAGTGATATTTTAGTTAAGAAATGACAAGGAAACATGATGAAGTAACTATTTTTAGTTGACTGATGAATACTTTAGTTAAGGAAAAAGACAAAACATGATGAACATGACTTTTTCTGATGATTGGCAGATAATTTTAGTTAAGAAATGACAATGAAACATGATGAACACGGTTATTTTCTGATGAATGGGGAATATGTTTAGTTAAGAAATGATGAAAGTTATTATTTTTAGTTGATTGACGATGGATAAAAGCTAGTTATGAACAGTTTTGGAAAGTTTCCTTTGACAATTTTTCTTGATGAAACATAGCGCCTGTTAAGAAAGTGCTGAAAGAAGTTTCCTTTGACAATTTTTAGCTAAGAGAAAGGTTGTTTTAGTTAAGAACAGTGTTGAACGAGGCTATTTCTGACTATTTTTAGTTGACTGGATAATAGGTTTAGTTGAGAAATGACGAAAGTGACTATGTTTTAGTTGATTGGTGAAAGATTTTTTAGTTAAGGAACGTTAGATAACATGTAAGGGGAAAAACCCAGAGAACATATGGGGAACATGGCAAAGAACATATGTAAGAAAAGTTGATGAATACAGTGAACATGCTGGGAATATGAACTTGTAGAGGAACATGAATATTGACAAAGAACACAAAATATGGAAGTTAGCATGAATATTGAGTATAAAAGTTGTAAAGAGAACATGTGATGAATATGAAAACATAGAAAATATGACTAGAATTTGTAGAGAACATAATGAGACTAAGAGAAAGATTACAGAAAAAAATGGAGATACTTGTGAAAATATGAACTGAATGGGACTGTGAACATTTGAAGAACATGGAGTGAACACGGATGAGAATACGAAGAACACAGTGAATATAGAGAAAATATGAAAATACAGTACGATTATTGAAGGTTTGGATAAGTTGGGGATGAGAAGGTAATGTAATTATTCTGATAAACAGATAGGCAGGAGAGGAACTTGGTCGGATATAATTATGTTTGATGATCTAAGGCTGAGGAAATGTAGCTTGGTTAATGCCCCGATTAATTTTACTACGTTAGAAAATAAGGTGATCTTAAATCTCAGGGTGATTTAGTTGGAAAATAAAGAACTTGCACAAATGAACTAAGCTGGGGCACAAGAGTTGAAACTTGATAACTGAACTGGTTTTTATTTACTATGTCTGAAAATGTAGTTGGGTGTTTAAATCTCAGGGGGATTTGGATTGATAGTAATGAATTTACAGGAGTGAACTTGGACAGAGGACAAGAGCTAGAGTTTTATAATTGTTTTCATCATATTTACTATGTCTGAAATACAGAGGGTAAAAATTTCGGGAAATTGATGGTTTATTTACAAAGACTTGAGGGTGGAAGAGGGTGGGGGACGAGAGCTGGAGCTCAGTAACTGACTTGATCTTATTTACTAACTTTGAAGTATGTCTGCTTTTAATTTTAGGGAAATTGATGGGTTATTTACAAAGATACGAAAGAGAATTAAGGCGGGGACGAGAGCTGGAGCTCGATAACTGACTTGATTTTATTTACGGTGTCTGAAATACAGAGGGTAAAAAATTTAAGGGAACTTGATGGTTTATTTACAAAGATACGAAAGAGAACTAAGGCGGAGGACAAGCGCTGGAGCTTGGTAACTGTTTTGATCTTATTTACGGTGCCTGAAATATAGAGGGTAGAAATTTCAGGGAAATTGGACTGATACTAACGAAGATACGAGAGAGAGCTAAGGCGGAGGATAGGCGCTGGAGCTTGGTAACTGTTTTGATCTTATTTACGGTGCCCGAAATATAGAGGGTAGAAATTTCAGGGAAATTGGACTGATACTAACGAAGATACGAGAGAGAGCTAAGGCGGAGGATAGGCGCTGGAGCTTGGTAACTGTTTTGATCTTATTTACGGTGCCTGAAATACAGAGGGTAAAAATTTCAGGGAAATTGGACTGATACTAACGAAGATACGAGAGAGAGCTAAGGCGGAGGACAAGCGCTGGAGCTTGGTAACTAAATTACTGTATTGAACTACATTTGAAATATGATTATTTAAAATTTTAGAGGGATTGGAATGATAGTATTCATTTTACGACAGGGGACTAAGGTGGGGGAACGTGAGCTAGAACATGCTTACTAACATGATTTATTTGTGTAAAACTGACTTGCTTAATGAAAAGGAGCAAACATACGATGTTGGAAAATAGTTGAACTGAATGAAAGGAGAGAGAGAGAGGAGGGACGGTCCAGATATTATTATGGAGAAGATAAGATAAGAGGTCTGGCTGGCCGGGCCTAAGGTAAATAAAGGTGACGCGAGAGATTGCGAGGTAAGGGGGGAGGGAGGGGGGTGTGATGTACGAAACCCTGAAAACGGTGACTTACACAGGGGATTTTCTAAATTTATATGAATAACTAAGGCTTACATAGACGATTTTTCTAAGTTGAAAACATGTAAAACATGTCCGTAGAGTTCTCCTGGAAACCCTAAAGCGCTACACACGTTATTTGAATTTCTCCCATAAGGCCTTAACAAACTTCTATGTCTCGGAAATTATTTTTCTCATAAGAACTTTAACAAACTCGTATGCCATTATTTTTCATTATAAGAATTCTCTAATTCCAAATCTGTGACTCTCCAAATTTGCCTGAAAACCCTGGCGGTCCACAGACGAATTTCTAAATTTACCTGAAACCCTTGGGGCCCACAGACGAATTTCCCCAAAAACAAAAATTCGTCTGTGGACCGCCAACCCTACTACTTGTGTGTGTGTGTGTGTGTGTGTGTGTGTGTGTGTGTGTGTGTGTGTGTGTGTGTGTGTGTGTGTGTGTGTGTGTGTGTGTGTGTGTGTGTGTGTGTGTGTGTGTGTGTGTGTGTGTGTGTGTGTGTGTGTGTGTGTGTGTGTGTGTGTGTGTGTGTGTGTGTGTGTGTGTGTGTGTGTGTGTGTGTGTGTGTGTGTGTGTACTCACCTATATGTACTCACCTATATGTGCTTGCAGGATCGAGCATTGACTCTTGGATCCCGCCTTTCGAGCATCGGTTGTTTACAGCAATGACTCCTGTCCCATTTCCCTATCATACCTGGTTTTAAAATTATGAATAGTATTTGCTTCCACAACCTGTTCCTGAAGTGCATTCCATTTCCCCACTACTCTCACGCTAAAAGAAAACTTCCTTACATCTCTGTGACTCATCTGAGTTTCAAGCTTCCATCCATGTCCTCTCGTTCTGTTACTATTCCGTGTGAACATTTCGTCTATGTCCACTCTGTCAATTCCTCTGAGTATCTTATACGTTCCTATCATGTCCCCCCTCTCCCTTCTTCTTTCTAGTGTCGTAAGGCACAGTTCCCTCAGGCGCTCTTCATACCCCATCCCTCGTAGCTCTGGGACGAGTCTCGTTGCAAACCTCTGAACCTTTTCCAGTTTCATTATATGCTTCTTCAGATGGGGACTCCATGATGAGGCGGCATACTCTAAGACTGGCCTTACGTAGGCAGTGTAAAGCGCCCTAAATGCCTCCTTACTTAGGTTTCTGAATGATGTTCTAACTTTTGCCAGTGTAGAGTACGCTGCTGTCGTTATCCTATTAATATGTGCCTCAGGAGATAGATTAGGTGTTACGTCCACCCCCAGGTCTCTTTCACGCGTCGTTACAGGTAGGCTGTTCCCCTTCATTGTGTACTGTCCCTTTGGTCTCCTATCTCCTAGTCCCATTTCCATAACTTTACATTTGCTCGTGTTGAATTCTAGTAGCCATTTCTCTGACCATCTCTGCAATCTGTTCAGGTCCTCTTGGAGGATCCTGCAATCCTCATCTGTCACAACTCTTCTCATCAACTTTGCATCATCCGCAAACATCGACATGTAGGACTCTACGCCTGTAAACATGTCGTTAACATATACAAGAAATAGAATTGGTCCCAGCACCGATCCTTGTGGTACTCCACTTGTTACTGTTCGCCAGTCCGACTTCTCGCCCCTTACCGTAACTCTTTGGCTCCTTCCTGTTAGGTAGTTCCTTATCCATTCTAGGACCTTTCCCCCCACCCCCGCCTGCCTCTCGAGCTTGAACAGCAGTCTCATGTGCGGTACTGTATCAAAGGCTTTTTGGCAGTCCAGAAATATGCAGTCTGCCCAACCATCTCTGTCCTGTCTTATCCTCGTTATTTTATCATAGAATTCCAGAAGGTTTGTTAGGCACGATTTCCCTGTCCAGAACCCATGTTGATGTTTGTTCACAAACCTAATGTTCTCCAGGTGTGCAACCAGTCGTAGCCTAATTATTCTTTCCAGTATTTTACAGGGGATGCTTGTCAGTGATACAGGTCTGTAGTTAAGTGCCTCCTCCCTATCTCCTTTCTTGAAGATCGGCACGACATTTGCCTTCTTCCAGCAACTGGGCAATTCTCCTGACATAAGTGACTCATTAAAGATCATTGCCAGAGGCACGCTGAGGGCCTGTGCTGCTTCTTTTAGTATCCACGGTGATACTTTGTCTGGTCCAACTGCTTTAGTTGCATCTAGAGTTGTCAACTGTTTCATTACCTCCTCTGCTGTCACCTCTATATCTGATAGTCTTTCATCTAGGGTAACCCCTTCCAACAATGGGAGCTGCTCAGGCTCGGTAGTGAACACTCCATGGAAACTGGCATTCAGTGCCTCGCAGATTTCCTTGTCACTTTCAGTATATGCCCCCTCTGTCTTCCTTAGTCTTGTCACTTGGTCGTTCACCGACATTTTTCTTCTTATATGACTGTGTAGTAACTTAGGTTGTTTTTTCGCTTCGATTGCAATATCGTTCTCATAGTCCCTTTCCGATGTTCGTCTTATGTTAATGTAATCGTTCCTAGCTCTGTTGTATCTGCTTCTGTTGTCCTCTGTTCTTTGTCTTCTGTACTTCCTCCACTCCCGCCTGCTGGCCATTTTTGCTTCCTGACACTGTCTATTAAACCATGGGTTATTATATTCCTTCTTATTTTTTCCCTTTACCGTTGGTATAAATCTCTCTTCGGCCTCCTGGCATTTCTGTATGACTAGGTCCATCATATCTTGGACTGTTTTTCCTCTAATTTCTTCCTCCCACTGCACTTCACCCAGATAGTCCCTTATCCTCATATAGTCCCCTTTCCTGTAGTCAGCTCTCCTTTCCCAGATCTCTTGTCCCATGGTCATAATTTTGAATTCCATCATGTAGTCAAAGACTAGGACACAATGGTCACTGGCCCCTAGAGGTATTTCATGCTCTAAATTCTCGATATCTTCTACGTTCTGGGTGAAAATCAGGTCTAATAGGCTCGGTGCATCTCCTCCTCTTTCCCTTGTGTCTTCCTTCACATGTTGTGTCAGGAAATTCCTGTCTATGACATCTACTAATTTTGCTCCCCACGTTTCGTCCCCTCCATGGGGATTCCTTGATTCCCAATTTATCTCTCCATGATTTAGGTCCCCCATGATCAGCAGCTTCGCTCTCATTCTGTGGGCTAGTGTTGCTGCCTTCTGCAGTTCATCTATACATGCTTTGTTGTTGTCATCATACTCCTGCCTGGGTCTTCTACTGTTTGGTGGGGGATTGTAGATTACCATGATCACAATCTTCCTCCCATCTACTGTCAGAGTTCCATGTATGAAGCTTGTGCACTCATTGGTAACTCGATTTCCCAGGTCTTCAAACTTCCATTTCCGCTTTATTAGGAGTGCTACTCCCCCTCCCTGTCTCTGTGTCCTCTCTTTTCGTATCACCTGGTACCCTTCAGGAAAGATTGCATCTGAGATCATGTCATTAATTTTAGTTTCCACAATTGCAACTATGTCAGGATCTGCTTCACTCACTCTTTCTTTTATCTCTTCTGCTTTATTAGATACCCCATCAGCATTGGTGTACCAAACCTTGAGATTCTTCATGGAAACTCTTGTACCAGAGTTCTCCCTTTCTCTGGGGGTCTGGGGGGATCTGGGGGATGTCTGGGGGGTGACTGGGGGCAGAGGGGATCTGGGGGATCTGGGGGGTGTCTGGGGGATGACTGGGGGCGGGGAGGGTCCGGGGGATGTCCGGGGGGATCCAGGGGGTGTCTGGGGGGGTCCGGGGGGTGTATGGGGGGTGAAAGAGTTCAGGAGGGGTGCTTGGGGGGCTACTGGGGGCTGGGCTTCTAGGAAGGTAGGTAGGAGGGTCTGGGGTAGGGCCTGGGTAGGTAGGTCTGGAGTAGGAAGGGCATACTGGGTCTGAAGATTAGGGAGGGCATAGAGGGGTTGGGAGATGGCGTAAGGTTGGGAGACAGATAGAGGTTGAGAGGTTGGGAGGGGGATGGATAGAGGGGGTGGGGGGGACCTCCCACCTCCCTCGCAAGGGTGGGGGGTCACATGGAAGGAGAGGGGATGAGGAGGGGTGAGGGCAGGGTAGGCTTTGGGTGTTGAGGGGATGAGGTCTGGGTGGGTTCTTGGGGTTGAGGGGATGAGGTCTGGATGGGATTTGGGGGTTGAGGAGATGAGAGCTGGGTGGGTTTTGGGGGTTGAGGGGACGAGGGCTGGACGGGTTTTGGGGGTTGAGGTGATGAGGGGGTCCTTGGAATGTGGGATGAATTTGACTCCAGTGGGGTCAGAGGGGTCAAGGGATGTGCTGGGGAGATAAGCAGGGGCGGCTGATTTGGGAAAGGGGTGACCTGAGAAGCACGTGTGAGCTGGTTAGCATGGGGTGGATTAGCACTGGGGTGTGTAGCTGCGCTCAAATGGGAAGAGTCGTATTGTTGTTTGCTTGCTCTGTGGGCAATCTGTTCCTCCTTCGTCATGAATTTGTCAATAAATACGTTGTAGTAATTTTCGCTACCTCTGAGTAGGTGTTTGTGATGCAGTATGTAATCCACTGCCTCTTCGTTAGTGAACTGTACCAGGACAGGTCGTTTCCTGTTACAGTTGTATGGTCCAATGCGTCGGTGGACTTGCACCTCATTCCCTGCCATCTGGGCTCTCATGTCTCTCAAGATCCCCTGTAGTTCCAAATCCTCAATCTCCATCCTTTCCTGCCTCGATGGTGCCCTGGCTTCAAGTAATCCATGGATTATGATTGTCCTCTTTCTCAGTTCAGGGTCATGCTGGTGGCCCTCTCCCTGGCTGACCCCCACCCCTCCTACACCCGCTACTCCACCTACTACTACTACTTCCCCTTCCCCTGCCAAGCTTCCCTTATTCCTGCCAAATTCATTAGTAAGCCTAGATATTTCTCCTTGCCATTCTACCCTGCTCTTCCTGATTTCCTCTTGAATATAATCCATAAACTCTTGTTTGAGTCTTTGAACCTCGCCCTGTATCTTATTAAAGACTTCACTTTTAATCCCCTGGATTAGATCACCTATCCAAACATCCCTCTTCTCTACAAATTTCCCAATCATCTTCTCCACAAACCTATCTTCTTCCTCAATCATAATACTGCTGGACCTAGACGCCCTTCCTGACCTAGTCATTGCTATAATGCAACCTTACCCACAGGGGTTCCAAGTATCTTACCGTCCTGCTAACACAATAGGTGAGTGAATCTCCAAGCGTCGTCCCCGTGGTGGTAGGAGGGTTGCTGCCGGTGTGTGTGTGTGTGTGTGTGTGTGTGTGTGTGTGTGTGTGTGTGTGTGTGTGTGTGTGTGTGTGTGTGTGTGTGTGTGTGTGTGTGTGTGTGTGTGTGTGTGTGTGTGTGTGTGTGTGTACTCACCTAATTGTACTCACCTAATTGTGCTTGCGGGGGTTGAGCTTTGGCTCTTTGGTCCCGCCTCTCAACTGTCAATCAACTGGTGTACAGATTCCTGAGCCTACTGGGCTCTATCATACCTACATTTGAAACTGTGTATGGAGTCAGCCTCCACCACATCACTTCCTAGTGCATTCCATTTATTAACTACTCTGACACTGAAAAAAATCTTTCTAACGTCTCTGTGGCTCATCTGGGTACTAAGTTTCCACCTGTGTCCCCTTGTTCGTGTCCCACCCGTGCTGAAGAGTTTGTCTTTGTCCACCCTGTCAATTCCCCTGAGAATTTTGTAGGTGGTTATCATGTCTCCCCTTACTCTTCTGTTTTCCAGGGATGTGAGGTTCAGCTCCTTTAGCCTTTCCTCGTAGCTCAATCCTCTCAGTTCCGGGACGAGCCTGGTGGCATACCGCTGAATCTTCTCTAACTTTGTCTTGTGTTTAACTAGGTATGGACTCCAGGCTGGAGCTGCATACTCCAGGATTGGTCTTACATAAGTGGTATACAGGGTTCTGAAAGATTCCTTACACAAGTTTCTGAAGGCAGTTCTTATGTTGGCCAGTCTAGCATATGCCGCTGATGATATTCTTTTGATGTGGGCCTCTGGGGACAGGTTCGGTGTGATATCAACCCCCAGATCCTTCTCTCTATTTGATTCTTGCAGGATTTCCCCTCCCAGATGATACCTTGTGTTCAGCCTCCTGCTCCCTTCGCCTAATTTCATCACCTTACACTTTCCAGAGTTGAACTTCAGCAGCCATTTTCTAGACCATTCCTCCAGTTTATCCAGGTCATCCTGTAGTCTCTGTCTATCTTCATCCGTCTTGATTCTTCTCATAATTTTTGCATCATCAGCAAACATCGAGAGGAATGAGTCTATACCCTCTGGAAGATCGTTCACATATATTAGAAACAGGATGGGTCCAAGTACTGAGCCCTGTGGGACTCCGCTGGTGACATCTCGCCACTCTGATGTCTTCCCCCTCACCGTTACTCGCTGTTTCCTGTTGCTTAAGTACTCCCTTATCCACTGGAGCACCTTCCCTTTTACTCCTGCCTGTTGCTCCAACTTTTTTAACAGCCTTTTATGGGGTACTGTGTCGAAGGCTTTTTGGCAATCCAGGAAAATGCAGTCGGCCCACCTTTCTCTTTCCTGCCTAATTTTCGTTGCCTGGTCATAAAATTCTATTAACCCTGTGAGGCACGATTTACCATCTCTGAACCCATGTTGGTGGTGCGTTACAAAGTTATTTCCCTCCAGATGCTCTACGAGCCTTTTCCTCACGATCTTCTCCAGCACCTTGCATGGTATACAAGTTAAGGAAACTGGCCTGTAATTCAGTGCCTCTTGCCTGTCACCCTTTTTGTATATTGGGACCACGTTAGCTGTCTTCCAACTTTCTGGTAAGTCTCCTGTTTCCAGTGACCTGTTATACACCATAGAGAGTGGCACACTTAGTGCTTCTGCACCTTCCTTTAGTATCCATGGTGAGATTCTATCAGGCCCAACAGCCTTTGTCACATCTAGCTCCAGCAGACACCTTTTGACCTCATCACTGGTGAGGTCAAATTCCTCCAAGGTTTCCAAGGTTGCCGCCTCCTCATTTAGTGCAGGGGCTTCTCCTTGTTCTATTGTGAAGACCTCCTGGAATCTCTTGTTGAGTTCTTCACACACCTCCTTGTCATTCTCTGTGTATCTGTTCTCCCCTTTCCGCAGCTTCATCACTTGTTCCTTCACTGCTGTTTTCCTCCTGATATGGCTGTGGAGCAGCTTTGGTTGGGTCTTGGCTTTACTCGCGATGTCATTTTTAAACTGTCTCTCTGCTTCCCTCCTCACTCTGATGTACTCATTTCTGGCCCTCTGGTACCTCTCCCTGCTCTCTGGTGTTCTGTTATTTCTGTAGTTTCTCCATGTTCTTTTACTCAGTTGTTTCGCTACCTTACATTCCTGGTTGAACCATGGGTTTTTCTGTTGTTTTTCGTTTTTCTCCTTTTGGACGGGGATAAACCTGTCTGCAGCTTCCTGGCACTTTTGGGTGACAATATCCATCATGACCTGCACATTCTTGTCTCTAAGTTCTGTTTCCCATGGTATTCCCATTAGGAAGTTCCTCATCTCGTCATATTTTCCTCTTCGGTAATTCAGTCTTTTCCCCTCCACTCCCATCCTTGGATAGGTTATCCCTACCTCCACCAAGTACTCAAAGGTCAGTACACTGTGGTCACTCATTCCTATGGGGGCTTCAACTTTGACTTCCCTTATTTCTGACTCATTTAGGGTGAATATTAAGTCGAGTCTAGCTGGTTCATCATTGCCTCTCATTCTTGTGGGTTCCTTGACATGCTGGCTCAGAAAATTCCTTGTTGCCACTTCCAAGAGTTTAGCTCGCCACGTATCTGCACCACCATGTGGATCCCCATTCTCCCAGTCTATCTTTCCATGGTTGAAATCACCCATGATTAAGAGTCTTGAGCCATTCCTGCAGGCAACTGAAGCTGCTCTCTCTATTATATTAATAGTTGCCATGTTGTTCCTATCAAACTCCTGTCTAGGTCTTCTGTCATTTAGGGGAGGGTTGTAAATGACTGTCACTATTATCTTAGGTCCACCCATTGTTATAGTTCCTGTTATGTAATCTCTGAATCCGTCACAGCCCGGAATTTCCATCTCATCAAAACTCCAGTCCTTCCTTATCAGCAGGGCCACTCCTCCACCTCCTCTCCCTTCCCTCTCTTTCCTTACTATATAGTAGTCCTTTGGAAACACAGCATCTGTTATGACTCCTGACAATTTTGTTTCCATTAGTCCTATTACATCAGGGTTTTCTTCTTGCACCCTTTCTGCCAGTTCACTTGCTTTATTGGTAATCCCATCAATGTTTGAGTACATTACCTTGAAGCTCACTTTCTTATATCCAATTTCACCCACACTCCCTACAAGTGTAGGAGGTTGTTCTATGGTCCTTGCTACTTGGGTAGGCTCCTCCTCCTGTGAGGTAGTTGCCAGGGGTTCAGGGGGAGGTGGGGTGGGGGGTGGAGGGCTTAGGTCTTCCTCAGGCCTGCTTGGGTCAGGAAGAAGTCCTGGGGGTGAGGGAGCAGGGATTGCTTGGGGAGAGGGCACGCCCTCCTGCGGTGTAGTTGACAGGGGTTTGGAGGGAGGTGGAGTGGGGGATAGAGGGCTTTGGTCTTGCTCAGGCCTGCTTGGGGCAGGGAGAAGACCAGGGGTTGGGAAAGCAGGGGCTACTTGGGGTAAGGGGAGGGGGAGGATTTGGGTTTCATGATGGGCATTATGCAGGGGCAAGGAAGGGTTTGTGCTGGGGGGTAGAGAGGGCCCTATTCGGTGGTGGACTGGGGTGTTGCATTCCCCCCTGGGGTTCCTGGGTTGCTGGATTGGGGTTCCCCACTCCCCTCTGGGATTGCTGGGTTGGAGGCTGAGGTTCCCTGGCTCTCTTCCCTCTCCTTGCGCCTTTTCCTTGCATCTGCTGCCCTTACTATCTCGTCTCTGGTCATGTCCCTCTGAACATATACCTCTTTGTAGTTCCTTGCATGCCTCAGTTTGTTCTTCCTTACTAGAATGTCCTCTTTGATGTCCTCGCTCTTGAATACTACCTTGATCAATCTTTTTTTGTCTCTGTTGTACTGGCCAATCCGGAAAAACTGTTCTATGTCTCGTTCAGCCCCTTCCATTCCTATCTCCTTTAATATCCCTGCCACTGCAGCTTTGTCTTTAGTCCTCGTTTCCTCCCTTGTGGAGCCCTCTTGTTCCTCGACACCTACCACTACTACAGCTCTTTTCCTTTCCATTAGCTGGCTTGTGCATCTAGCTGCCTCCTGTGAGGTTACTGCTTTCATTACAACATCCTTGACTGTGGACATTGCTCCTGGGCTCTTGAGCATTTCAGCAAAGGTTGGGCCAATTGTAGGGGTCCCTGCCATAGCTACATCTCCTGGCACCTGGGGGTTGGTCCCCTGGGCCAGAGTCTGAGGAGGGCCTGTTTTTAGGCTTTTTATCTCCTCTTGTGCTGCACTTAGTTCTATCTGCAGCTTACATATAGTTTCCCTCAGGTCCTTCAATTCCCCACTGACTTCCTTCCATGCCTTAGCAATCATCTCCATGAATGACTCGTCCAGTCCCTCTCCTCCAGCTTCATTCTGTTGTCTTACCATCCCGCTTGACCTGTGTGTGTGTGTGTGTGTGTGTGTGTGTGTGTGTGTGTGTGTGTGTGTGTGTGTGTGTGTGTGTGTGTGTGTGTGTGTGTGTGTGTCTGTATGTGCGTGTGTGTGTGCGTGTGTGTGTGTCCGTGTGTGTCTTTGTGTGCGTGCGTGTGCGTGTGTGCGTGTGCGTGTGTGCGCGTGTGCGCGTGTGCGTGTGTGCGTGCGTGTGTGCGTGTGTGTGTGTGTGTGTGTGTGTGTTGGGTGCGGGGGTGTTTGTGTATAGGAGGAGGGGTAGGGGGGTGTCTTGGGGCAGTGTAAGGCGTGGGAAGGTGTGGGGTGAGATGGTGAGCAGTCACCAGGGTATCATGTGTCAAGCCCCACCCAAGTACCACCCAAGTGAGCCACGGAGTTGTATATTTGAGATATTGAGACCTACTTTAAATTAGGTACTTTAAGTCACTCTGTACACCTTATTGGTGACCTAGAGAGGGGTACCTACCGTCAGCTCACCCCGAGCAAGCACGCCTAGGTGAGTTTGAAGAGATGTCCTTATGACGGGGTTGGTCGCTTGCCCTCTCCTCTCTCTGGTATCAATGTTGTCTCCACGTGCTACTGTTGTCTCCACGTGCTCCTGGTAACATTCGTTCCTATCTTCCTCACTGTGTGTGTGTGTGTGTGTGTGTGTGTGTGTGTGTGTGTGTGTGTGTGTGTGTGTGTGTGTGTGTGTGTGTGTGTGTGTGTGTGTGTGTGTGAGTGTGTGTGTGTGGGATACACTTGGTAAGCGAGAATGGCAGGTAACCTTAGACGTTCTGCGGTCAACGTGGGGGTGTGGAAGCCTGTCAATTCCCCTGAGAATTTTATATGTGGTGATCATGTCTCCCCTAGCTCTTCTGTCTTCCAGCGACGGGAGGTGCAGGTCACGTAGTCTGTCCTCATAACTCATCGCTCTTAGTTTGGGACTAGCCTAGTGGCATACCTCTGAACTGTTTCCAGCTTCGTATGTATGTATGTATGTGTGTGCATGCATGTACGTATTTATGTATGTATGTATGTATGTATGTATGTATGTATGTATGTATGTATGTATGTATGTATGTATGTATGTATGTATGTATGTATATGACTCAACTTCAAGAGACTCGCCAAGAGACTCGACAAGAGACTCAACTTTAGCACCTACATTCAACACGTAACTAAGAAAGTCTCCAACACAGATGGTATACTCTCCCAAATCAGATATTATGTTCCTAGTTCTGCTCTCCTCTCACTATATTATGCATTAATCTATCCCTATCTTAATTATGGTATCTGTGCATGGCGGTCAACCACTGCAAACCACCTCAAGCCCATCATCACCCAGCAAAAATCTACTATCAGAATAATAACAAACTCAGCTTTCAGACAACACTCAGCTCCCTTCTTTAAATCCCTAAACTTGCTAAATATTAACTCCCTCCACACATTCTCTTGTGTCAACTACATTTACAAAACCCTGTTCTTAAATGCAAACCATGCTCTGAAACTCTCCCTGGACAGATGTAATAGGACCCATTATCACCACACCAGAAATAAATATCTCTTTGATATCCCCAGGGTCAAACTTAATCTGTGTAAACACTTTATGCAAAAAAAAGGGACCTAGTCTATGGAACTCACTCCCTAGTGAATTGAAAAGTTGTCAAACTTTTGCCTCATTCAAAAACAAAACCAAAAAGTACCTAATTTCATCTTCGTAGTTTGCTACACTGAGCTTTAAATTTGCTCTCTATCTAGTGTCACCTAATCTTCCAATCTTTATGTACTTAATCCAAACAACTTTATCAATGTGTTCATTGCTGTCTTCTTTTATGTGCTAGCCATATGCTGTATTGTGCCTATTAATTTCTGTTAAACTACCATTCAAGCTGTCATTGCAATCAAACTGAGCTACCCATGTGCTTTAATATACCAACTAATTTTTCTCATCTTTTATTTTTTTTCATGCTATGTACCTGTTATAATTTTTATAACTTTTGTAAGTATTTTCCTACTTAAATTTTTTTTAGATTAAGGACCTGCCTGTAACGCTGCACGTACTAGTGGTTTTACTAGAATGTAATTACTATGCTATGTATCATCACAATCCCAATGTACCTTCTTGTATATATATAAATAAATATATAAATGTATGTATAAGTAAGTATGTGAGTATGTATTCGTAATCACGTTAAAGACTTCCCCTCTATCATCCAGTTTAAGAGAAAAGCAACTAAGTTTTACATAAGCAACTCCTTGTAACTTACCTTATCTCCTAAATGTCAACATACGTCAGTTCAGTTAATGCTGTTCATCTCAATCAGTCTTAATTCTTAGTCTTTAAGGTTTTTCCCAGATCTTGACCAAACTAAACCGTATTAGTGTTTTAGGCAGAAAATAAACTTGTTTTATCTTGAAACCCAACATTCTACTTGTAACTCCCAACCACTTTCAAAACCACAACCATTCTCAACACCACCACCACCACTCCCAACACTAACACCACTCCCTACACCACCACCACTCCCAACACCAACACCAACACCACCACCACTTCCAACACCAACACCACTCCCAACACCAACACCACTCCCTACACCACCACCACTCCCAACACCAACACCACCACCACTTCCAACACCAACACCACTCCCAACACCAACACCACTCCCTACACCACCACCACTCCCAACACCAACACCACCACCACTCCCAACACCAACACCACCACCACTCCCAACACCAACACCACTCCCAACACCAACACCACTCCGAACACCACAACCACTCCCAACACCAACACCACTCCCAACACCACCACCACTCCCAACACCACCACCACTCCCATCAACACCACCACCACTCCGAACACCACCACCACTCCCAACACCACCACCACTCCCAACACCAACACCACTCCGAACACCACCACCACTCCCAACACCAACACCATTCCCAACACCACCACCACTCCCAACACCACCACCACTCCCAACACCACCACCGCTCCCAACACCACCACCACTCCCAACACCACCACCACTCCCAACACCACCACCGCTCCCAACACCACCACCACTCCCAACACCACACCACTCCCAACACCACCACCACTCCCAACACCAACATCACTCCCAACACCACCACCACTCCCAACACCACCACCACTCCCAACACCAACACCACTCCCAACACCACCACCGCTCCCAACACCACCACCCCTCCCAACACCACACCACTCCCAACACCACCACCACTCCCAACTCCACCACCACTCCCAACACCACTCCCAACACCACCACCACTCCCAACACCACCACCACTCCCAACACCAACACCACTCCCAACACCAACACCACTCCCAACACCAACACCAGTAGTGTAAAGTACACCTAGACCGCACGCATCACCTGAGCAGGTGAGCTCATTAGGCCCCCCTGCTCAGGTGGTGCGCAGGTGTCTAGTCGTAGAGTGTCCTGGGGGGTTCCCCGGGTGTGTGGCGCGTGCCGGGCGCGGGACGTCCGGCCGCACGGCACTTGAGAGAGGGTCATGTTGGACTCGGGGCTGTGGTGGAGGTATGTGGTCATGTAGGGTAAGTATAGATGAGCAGGTGAAGAGTACAGGAATAGTAGTAGATGAATATGTATGAGTATGTGGCATAGAGTTAATCCTGAGGATATATAGATCGATAGATAGATAGATGTGAGTATGTACGTTATGCAGAGGATGGAGGGGCCCCCCTACCTGGCAAGGTTATGTTGAGGAGGGAGGGGCCCCCCTACCTGGCAAGGATATGTAGAGGAGGGAGGGGCCCCCCTACTTGGGAGGGTAGGAGACCAGGCTCTTAAGATGGGTACGGGGGAGAGAAAGAGGGGAAAGGGGGAGAGGGGATTAGGCGGCGGCTTTGTGTGATAGTGGAGGGAGCCATTATTTTTTCTAAAAGAATGTCTGTTTTATGTAAGGAAAAGAAACGTTTAACTTTCTTACCCAAGTGTGTTTGTGTCGGTGGTGTTCAATGACGGTGATTAGTTAGACGTCAGACAGGGTTGTGTTGGCGTCTCACCAGCAAATGGGGTGTGTCAATGGCTGGGTCTCTCTCTCTCTCTCTCTCCCCTTACTCCCACACGTAGCTTGCTTGCTTCTGGCTCGCTTCTCGAGTGGAGCATACTCAACAGCATATAATGTCCACATAAACATGAGGTTCTCACCACATACCAGCAGACCACATAGGAGCATTGTACCTCCATGAGGTCACCGTGTGGACCCTTTTGCGCCCCCCAGCCCCGTGTGGACCCTTTTGCGCCCCCCAGCCCCGTGTGGACCCTTTGGTGTCCCACGCTTGAGTGACCTGTGTTGGCATTAGCTGCTGGGGTCGTATATCGCTCCCCCCTCCCCCCTTACCCCCCCCCTCCCATGCAGGTGACTGGCATCATCAATTACTTGACAATTCCACACACTCCACATTTCCTCAGTCCGTGCGTCTGGGGTGTTGGCTATCTTCTTGAGAGTTTGACATAAGTGTACTGAACTGCAACCCCATTCTCTGCTTCCAGAGTGCTACGGATATGCGGGTCACACCCACCTCATAGATCTGTGGAGTGTCACCACATGACCACATGGGGTCCCCTCTTAGAAGATTGAGGCCTAACTGTTGTGAATGTCAACATCTGCCTCTTCCATAGTCACTCCTGTCCCTCCCCTCCCCCCTCCAACCACATAGCAGGCCACACCACATACCACTACCACAGGCTGGCAGGTGAGCCATGACCACAACATACAAATTCCAAGCATTGAGGTGTTAGCAAAGTACACACATCATCTCCCCCCTCAAGCCTCGCCTCCAAGGAGGAGTGCATAGTGTACCACATTGGTATGTAGTCCTCCATATCGCGCATGCCTGGACGGGGAGCAAGCCATCTTGGCCGGCTATCCTCTTTGGAGTTTGACGCTTAACTGGTTAAATGAAGCGTTACCGCACACCTTACCCACGCTCAAGCAGCAACCTGTCCTTTTAAAAAGAAGTCGATTTTGGCCGTTTGCCCGTATGGCCGAAAGTGGACGTAATTTGAAAATGAAAAAAATGAAAATAAATTTGGCATTTTTTTTTCAACAACAGTAAGTTAAGGGTTCTCTGATAGGTTAGGTGGGCAGGAAATTCTCATAAAGTTTCAAAACGTTAATTGAAAGTCACCTATTCTAACCTTATAGAGTCGGCCGGACGACTCAAACAGAAAACGGAACAGTACGTCACTTTTGTGAGTCAATTTCATTTCAAATTACGTCCAAATTTGGCATAGCGCACATACGAGCCAAAAGTGACGTTATTTTTAAGAGGACGGGTTGCCCCCCTACATCTAGTACTCAAGTCTGTTCACTTTCCCTCCTCCAAGGTTGTGGGGCTTACATGCGTGTCCCAGTATTCATAACAGTTACTCAGGTAAAGTCAGTACACATTTTTACTGAATGTGGGAAACATAATTTCTCTAGGTAGCAGGTAGGTGTTTTCCACTACTGAATGAATATATGCAATTTTAAGTCAATCCCAGGAACTTCACCAATACACACATCTGGGGTGGTGGTTTGAGGTGTACTGAGATGGGCGAGGTATTGGGGATGACCTTACCCTCACCCCCAACCCCCCTTCCCCCAGCCCATACCTTGAGGTTACCTTGAGGTGCTTCCGGGCTTAGCGTCCCCGTGGCCCGGTCGTCGACCAGGCCTCCTGGTTGCCGGACTGATCAACCAGGCTGTTGGACGCGGCTGCTCGCAGCCTGACGTACGAGTCACAGCCTGGTTGATCAGGTATCCTTTGGAGGTGCTTATCCAGTTCTCTCTTGAACACTGTGAGGGGTTAGCCAGTTATGCCCCTTATGTGTAGTGGAAGCGTGTTGAACAGTCTCGGACCTCTGATGTTGATAGATTTCTCTCTAAGAGTACCAGTTGCACCTCTGTTTTTCAACGGGGGTATTCTGCACATCCTGCCATGTCTTCTGGTCTCATGTGATGTTATTTCTGTGTGCAGGTTTGGGACCAGCCCCTCTAATATTTTCCACGTGTAAATTATTATGTACCTCTCCCGCCTGCGCTCAAGGGAGTACAGTTTTAGGCTCTTTAGTCGGTTCCAATAGTTTAGATGTTTTACTGAGTGGATTCTAGCAGTAAAGGATCTCTGCACGCTCTCCAGGTCAGTAATTTCTCCAGCTTTGAAAGGTGCTGTCATTGTGCAGCAGTACTCCACTCTAGAGAGCACAAGCGTTTTGAAAAGTATCATCATCGGTATAGCATCTCTAGTGTGAAAAGTTCTTGTTATCCAACCTGTCATTTTTCTTGCAGTTGTGACGGCTAATTTATTGTGTTCTTTAAAGGTAAGGTCTTCCGACATGAGTACACCCAGATCCTTTACATTGCCTTTTCGTTCTATGTTATGATTTGCCTGAGTTTTGTACGTGGTTTCCGTTTATATATTTTCATTTTTTCCATAGCGCATGAGCTGGAACTTATCTTCGTTAAACACCATATTATTTTCTGTAGCCCATAGAAAGACCTGATCTACATCTGACTGGAGGTTCGCCGTGTCCTCTATGTTGCCAACTCTCATGAAGATCCTAGTGTCATCTGCAAAGGATGATACAGTGCTATAGGTTGTGTTCTTGTCTATGTCCGATATGAGGATGAGAAAAAGTACTGGAGCAAGCACAGTACCCTGGGGGACTGAGCTCTTCACGGTTGATGGGCTGGATTTTATTTTGTTAACTATTACACATTGGGTTCTGTTGGTCAGGAAATTGTAGATCCATCTGCTTATTTTTCCGGTAATTCCTTTTGAACGCATTTTATGTGCAATAACACCATGGTCACATTTATCAAAAGCTTTTGCGAAATCTGTGTAAATTACATCCGCGTTATGTTTGTCTTCCATAGCATCTAATGCCATATCATAGTGGTCCAGCAACTGCGACAGGCAAGAGCGCCCTGTTCTGAAACCATGTTGTCCGGGGTTATGGAGTTGCTGTGATTCCATGTATTTTGTGATTTTACTTCTTAGCACTCTCTCAAAAATTTTTATGATGTGCGATGTTAGCGCTATCGGTCTGTAATTTTTTGCCTCTGCCTTATTTCCTCCTTTATGAAGTGGTGCTATCTCTGCTGTTTTCAGTATATCAGGAATAACGCCGGTATCTAGGCTTTGTCTCCACAGAATGTGGAGGGCCTGCGATAGTGGTTTTTTACAGTTCTTTATGAATATGGAGTTCCAAGAATCCGGGCCTGGTGCAGAGTGCATAGGCATACTGTTTATGGCTTCTTCAAAATCCAGTGGGGATAGGGTGACGTCTGATATATGATTTGATGTTGGTATTGTATCCATGAAAAATTTATTTGGGTTATCAATCTTTAGTGTGTTTAATGGCTCGCTGAAAACAGAGTCGTACTGCGTCCTCAGTAGCTCGCTCATTTCTTTGTTGTCATCGGTGAAAGTTCCATCTCCCTTTCACAGGGGCCCGATACCGATGATGGCCCCATACCATCAAGTATCACTTCACCCTACCCAGACCGGATGTTCTATGCAAAGCCTTTAGTATTATTATTTCTGATCATATGTAGAGTAGTGACCCAGTTTACAAACACACAGATGCCATCCCATTCCACACATGCTCACCAGAGGACATAACACGCTGGAAGACAGAAGAATTTGGGAAGACGTGATCACTACCTACAAATTCTAATATTTTTTGTTAACTGTGTGATCACAACATATACTTCATGGTCACTTGTTCTGCCTCTCACTAGTCAATAAACACATTTTTTTATCATTTATTGATTAAAATAGCACTCCGAAACATCTTTGCACATTTTAATTTTTCATTGACACGTGCAGAGCCATCAAAGGGAATCTCACTACTGCATGGATGGCTGGTGTGTTAAATAAACCATCCTTACCTAGCTTATAATTTTCTTTGAGAAACTTATATGTGGTGATCATATCTTCCGAGTCCACACAAATAACCCTCACATCACCCAACTTCTGTTTTCAAATCATAGCTCGCATCTAATTTACTGTTTTTTTTTTTTTTGCACAAACTAAATTTTGAGATTATGCACAGAATCACCATTTACTATTCGTATCATCAAAGTTATCATAACGCAACGTGACCAACATGGTAACATCATTCTTTGCTCATATATAATTTTTAAGAGTAACGAGTATCGTAAGGTGGTCTTCAATCTTATTATTATAACAGATCATAATTTTTGTGTAATTACTGTGTGCCAGTTTTAGTCCCTGTAACACATTGTAACGTAACGCGAAAATCCTCTTTCTGCAGTCCAAAATAACATTTTGAAATGAAAATTATGTCTTAGATCATCTCCATTACATCTCTTACCATATAAATATTGCTGTGTGCCAGTTTTAGCCCCTGTAACACATTGTAACATAACGTGGAAATCATCCTGTAACACAATGTAACGTAACGCGGAAATCATCCTGTAACAAAATGTAACGTAACGCGGAAATCATCCTGTAACACAATGTAACGTAACGCGGAAATCATCCTGTAACACAATGTAACGTAACGCAGAAATCATCCTGTAACACAATGTAACGTAACGCGGAAATCATCCTGTAACACAATGTAACGTAATGCGGAAATCATCCTGTAACACAATGTAACGTAACGCAGAAATCATCCTGTAACACAATGTAACGTAACGCGGAAATCATTCTGTAACACAATGTAACGTAACGTGGAAAACCTGTTTCTGCTGTCCAAATATACCACATGACTGCGGGAGCAAGCATTCGAGCGGTGTACCTCTTGTTGTCTGTCTATTGCATGACTGGGTTAATGACCACAATATCCTTACACTTAGTAACGTAACGTGGAAATCAACTTTCTGTTTGATGACCAAATAACATTTTTGAAAATGTGAAACTTTGTATATTTAATTTTAAACAAAGGTGCGCCACTAGGCAACGAACCAAGAGTGGTGAGTTAGGAAGAAAGACTCTGTGAAATATGCACAGAAGAGTTTTGGGAGACATGATCACTACCTACATGTTCTAATATTTTTTGTTAACTGTGTGATCACAACATATACCTCATGGTCACTTGTTCTGCCTCTCACTAGTCAATTAACACAATTTTTGCAATATTTCTTGACTAAAATAGCACTCTGAAACATCTTTGCACATTTTAATTTTTCATTGACATTTTTCATTTTTAAATTTATACTCTAATCTCAGTTTGTATTAATCTTTAGTGTAAGGGGTATTTCTCCCCACACCTTACCCGAAACGCTGTGAGTATTAGTTACCCTTTAGGTATTATATGTACTAACTCTATCTATAAATCCAATTATATTTGTAACTCATCTTCTATTAATGTATTTTTACCTGAATAAATATTTTGATTTTGATTTTAGTGTACCCCATAGACATTCCAACGTTACATCGTTTTCTGTTGACTTTCCTACAATCCATTCTCTTTTTTCTTTTCAAAGAATTTTTAAAGCATACACTATTGTATATAATGTTGATTTGGGAAGCACCATTATTATATGTAATAACTATTTATTTATTTATTTATATATATACAAGAAGGTACATTGGGAATGTGAGGATCCATAGCATTGTGTAAAGCTACTAGTACGCGCAGCGTTTCGGGCAGGTCCTTAATCTAACAGAAAATTTTAAGTAGGTAAATAGAAGCAAAATTGATAAATAATAATAATAATAATAATAATAATAATAATTTATTTAGGAAAAGTACATACAAAGTTGCAGACTTACAGTACAAAGATTGTTTGATTAAAAGATAGAGATAGTACATACAATACCTAAAGCCACTAGTACGCATAGCGTTTCGTGCAACATAAATAAAATGATAACAAGTACATTGCAAGAATAAAATGATATGAGAGAGATTTGTATGTATATTAATTTAAAGCACATCGGTAGCTCAGATAGATTGCATTGACAGCTTTAATGGTAATTTAACAAAGATTAATAGGCACAATACAGCATATTGCTAGCACATATAATAAGACAGCAATGATCACAATGGTGAAGTTGATTGGATTAAGTACATAAAGATTGGGAGATTGGGTAACACTAGATACAAAACAATTTTAAAGCACAGAGTAGGAAACTATGAAGATGAAATTAGGTGCTTAATTATAATAATTAAGTAGTAATAATAAACTTATAAATAAAAATAAACTTAATAAACTAATAGTGTTTATAATAATGATTAATCCCATACCCATCCTGTGGGCGGTAGTGGACCCCAATCCCGTCCGGTTGGTGGTAGTGGACCCCAATCCCGTCCTGTTGGTGGTAGTGGACCCCATACTCATTTTGTGGGCGGTAGTGGTGCATATACCCACCCTGTGGACGGCAGTGGATCCCCATACCCATCCTGTGGATGATAGTGGTCCCCAAACCCATTCTGTGGGCGGTTGTGGACCCCATACTTATCCTGTGGGCGGTACTTGACCTTATAAGCATATTGTGGGCGGTAATGGACCCATGCCCATCCCGTGGGCAGTACTGGACCCTATACTCATCCTGTATGCGGCAGTGGAGGCCATACCCATCTTTTGGGCGGTAGTGGACCCACTACGCACCCTGAGGGCGATAGTGGACCCCATACCCATCCTGTGGGCGGTATAGTGGACACCAAACACATCCTTTGAGCGGAAGTGGAACATATACCCTTCCAGTGGGCTGTAGTGAACCCCATGCCCATTCTGCATGGGGTAGTGGACGCTATATTCATCCTGTGGGTGGTAGAGGACGATATACCCATCCAGTAGGCGGTAGTGGATCCCCATACTCATCCTGTGGATGATAGTGGGCCCCATACCCATCCTATGGACAGTTGTTGGGCACAGACCCATCCTACAAGTGGTATGGGCCCCATACCCACCTAACAGGTGGTAGTGGACCCTATACCCATCCTACAGTACCCCAGTAAAAGTACAATACCCCATAAAAGGCTGTTACAAAAGTTGGAGAAACAGGCAGGAGTAACAGGTAAGGTGCTCCAGTGGATAAGGGAGTATCTAAGCAACGGGAAACAACGAGTAACTGTGAGGGGAGAGACATCCGGGTGGCGAGATGTCACCAACGGAGTCCCAGGTGGCTCTGTACTTGGACCCATTCTGTTTCTAATATATGTAAATGATCTTCCAGAGGGTATAGACTCATTCCTCTCGATGTTTGCTGATGATGCAAAAACTTGAGAAGAATCACGACGGATGAAGATAGACAGAGACTACAGGGTGACCTAGACAAACTGGAGGAATGGTCTGGAAAATGGCTGCTAAAGTTCAACTCTGGAAAGTGTAAATAGATGAAATTAGGCGAAGGGAGCAGAAGTCTGAACACAAAGTACCATCTGGGAGGTAAAATACTGCAAGAGTCAAATAGAGACAGATCTGGGGGATGATATCACACCGAACCTGTCCCCAGAAGCCCACATCAAAAAGATATCATCAGCGGCATATGCTACGTTGGCCAACCTAGGAACTGCCTTTAGAAACTTGTGTAAGGAATCGTTCAGGACCCTGTATACCACTTATGTCAGACCAATCCAAGAATATTCAGCTCCTGCCTGGAGTCCATATCAAGTTAAACACAAGGCAAAGTTAAAGAAGATTCAGTGGTATGCCACCAGACTTGTCCCAGAACTGAGAGGTATGAGCTACGAGGAAAGGCTGAAGGAGCTGAACCTCACGTCCCTGGAAAACAGAAGAGAACCAGTCTCGGTGGTGTAGTGGTAAGACACTCGCCTGGCGTTCCGCGAGCGTTTTGTGATGGGTTCGTATCCTGGCTGGGGAGGATTTTGTAACGTACGATTATGTTACGTTGTTGGGTTGATTAGATACACAGTGTTTAGTGAGTTTCATATTTATTTAGTAGTCCTGGATACAGCAGTGTCGTAGACGTTGAGACGAAGCCTGGAGCAGAGCAGAGAGCTGAGTGAGGCCGGAGTCGTGGAGCTCTATGTGGGAGAGCGTGGCGGCTCGATTGAGAATTGTGAGTGTCTGAACTCGGGGAGCGAGAGCGTGGCGGCTCGATGCGGTCGTAGTCTGCTGTCTGCTCTATGTCGAAGCTGTAGCGTCTTGGGTCGATTAGGACTGTACACGCCGAGTGCTACATTGTTGACTGTGGAAATTGAACTGTCTTCTATTCATCAAATCGTTGCTTATGTGGTGATTACACCTCAGCTTTCTCCAACAAGGTGAGAAGAGTATTACCTGTAATTGGGGAAAGGATTGTAGCTTCTGTAATTAGTTATGCTATTAAGATAATGAGATAATTGAGCGAGTATAAGATTAACTCGCTACAATTTACTGGGTGCAAATCCTTAACTGTAGCTTCTGTTTAACTCAACAGTAAAATGGGTACTTGGTTGTAAAAACGATTCTTCGCGGCGGGGATCATATTCCAGAGACCTGCCCGAAACGCTACGCGTACTAGTGGCTGTACAAAAATGTAACAACTCTTGTATATATCTATATAGAAAGGGGAGACATGATAACCACCTACAAAATTCTCAGGGGAATTGACAGGATGAACAAGGGACAAACTCTTCAGTACGGGTGGGACACGAACAAGGGAACACAGGTGGAAACTTAGTGATTAAATGAGCCGCAGAGACATTAGAAAGATTTTTTTCAGTGTAAGAGTATTTAGTAAATGGAATGCACTAGGAAGTGATGTGGTGGAGGCTGACTCCATACACAGTTTCAAATGTAGATCTGATAGAGCCCAGTAGGCTCAGGAATCTGTACACCAGTTGAAAGGCGGGACCAAAGAGACAAAGCTCAACCCCCGCAAACACAAATAGGTGAGTACAGTAGGTAGAAGACACTATACTATCCTGTATGCAGTAGTTTACCCGATAGACATTCCAATGTAATACCGTTTTCTGTGAACGTTCTTACAATACACACTTTAAAGATTTTTGAAGCACAAACTAGTGTATATAATGTTGATTGGTGAAGCACTTATTTTATGTAATAAATTATTATGCTTATTATAATTTACTAATAACAACTAATATTTCTCAAAACAAAAATACGAGCCTTCAATAGGATGTAGCTGATTTGTAATATTCTAAGAGCATGGACAATAGTAGGTCAATTTCACAACCCATGTGGGACCTGAAAACTACAATTTTCATTATAATTGAACCAATCACGACTAATTCTGCTGTCTACGTCAATGGACGGGTACTATGAGACGTAAATTGGTACGTGAGGAAGAGTTTGGGCCTTGAAAAATATATAACTGGGAATATACCACATATGTACTAATTCATAAGGAAAATATTGACTAGAAGCAATAAGTCATATTTGTGCTGTCTTGTGCGAGAGCGGGTTGCAACATACATGACCACAAGGTTCACCACACCAGCATACATGACCACAAGGTTCACCACACCAGCATACATGACCACAAGGTTCACCACACCAGCATACATGACCACAAGGTTCACCACACCAGCATACATGACCACAAGGTTCACCACACCAGCATACATGACCACAAGGTTCACCACACCAGCATACATGACCACAAGGTTCACCACACCAGAATACATGACCACAAGGTTCACCACACTATCATACACGAGCACAAGGTTCACCACACTTGAATGGTGATTATACTTGATAATAATACTCTTATTATTGCATTATTGCATTATCGCATTATCTCACTTAATACTGGTACTTATTATCGATCCTGAGATCGATATTGACTCCTGAGAATTACGTTACTCGACTGAGCGGTCAGCTGTCAATCCCGACAGCCTTGTCACTCACCTCAAAAATCTATCATAATTTTCGTTAACACGTCAGCCACGAACCTACATATATATACAACCACACTTGTTACAACCTTGGGGAACACAACATGAGAAATAACCACACTCTGTTATCACTCCACAATGCCAGTAATCCCTGGTGTTACACACAGACACTATTACCTGTGCACTTATGATGACCAGTACTGGATTTCCACACCTGCAAGAGATTACATCACATGGAACATGATAAACATCATGAATGAATTACTATAATTCTACCAGAGTGTAATATAAATATTACTTGGACATCCCTCACTGTCCTTGGCTAATCTATGTAAACTTTGTTCCCGTGTGTACTCACTAACACACACACATACAGGGGACACCTGTCTACACAAGTCTAAATCCGTCTGGACTGACATGAATGTCAATAAGGGTGAAAATCTCACACGTTCCCACTTCACCTCACCCAACCGGGTGTTTGGAGACCATGGGACAGCACACCTGACCTCGAATTCAGGCTAAAAGATAAAACCACCAAAAACACACACAAGGTATTTACTCTCATTTACACAGCCGGCTCACATCCATGCACCCCAGTGTCCCACTCCCTACACAGACCACCTGCTTTGCAGGTGGTTGGTCAGCAATACCAGCGATAGGCTAAGCTGGTATAGCCTCGTGTGTTGATGGTCGTACACGGATAGCTCGGCGCATTTATCGTAATCTCTCACACAACACATGGCTCGGATCGTACACCCCAGACCCACCGGTGAAGCGGTGCGTTCGTACACAAATGGCGCGTTCACGTCTAGCTTCAATTTCCACGAATTTCTATGGAAAAACCTGCCTCTGAACATGATATTTCTCCGTTCACTCGACTGCTATAAGGCACTAGCAGGATTTAGAACGTTTGTATGATTGTCGGAAAATCCGACACCATATAATAACATCATACAGACAGATAATATTGCTGTGTTGTATAAACAAGTTACCCATAGAAAATGTAACTTGTAGTGGAACATTCTGTCTATAGAAAACAGGATATCGTTACCACATACTATTATAAATTCACCACCTATTATGGTGGGAATTATTCTTAAATACATTAGTCTTTGGACTTTACCATCATAAAAACATCTCATATAAATTAACTTAATTATCAGAATTAAAATAGAGTAAATGTGACCCTTCTATCACTTACAGTCATCCTGACAATGCAGACCAGTAGCGTCAGTTGTGAGGGAGTGGTCAGCCATTGTTATTGTACTAAGACCAGAGGCATGGGAGCAATTCGGCTCCTGTTAATTTTACTTGGACGAAATGTTATGGAAACCAAAGGTGTACCATCATCAACACGCTGTCAACAAATACAAGTTAAGTGTTCTGCCGGAAACCCATTTATCTATCATTTGTGGCCATTAATGTCATTAGGTAGGGTGAGGCGGTTAGATCACGAGATCGCCTCATACTAAAGGTAATTAAACCCAGGTCTTCATGGTTCCTTGTACAGTGTTTTCTCTGATATAGCTGTCATATATTAGGATTCTGGCTTTACAGCTAGCGCCCTTTTGACAGGTCAAGACGAGGAAGCATGCTTTGTGTGCCAGTTACTGGGTGATGGAAGCTACCTCAAAGAGGATAATTTGGTGTCTACATGCTGGTTATACCTGGTGGACTAAGGCCTGCTGTACAAATAAGATAAGGAACCTCTTCAATGTGTAGTTAATACTGTAGTTTGATTGGCTGCATATATATAAATTTAATACCAACCCCCCCTAATGTGTAGAGGATCGATTTGTGAGATTGTGAGATTATTGCAGAAATACAGTCCACTTATCATCATACCAATCGAAGTATATAAATTAATGTAAATATAAATTCTATATAAATTCATATAAATTAAATAAATATAAATCTCACAGGTCAGTTCCCACATTATTTGGACCTTCAGAACCGGATTATTTGGTCCTTTGAACCAACATTTGGTCATCTTAGCACCGGATGAACCAGTTAACCAGTGGATTCATTAAATATACTAGTGCAGTGTGATTTATACAAAGCCAGCAGTCAAAGATGGTGGCGTTGCCTCAAGCGAGTTCATGAGCCCCGCTCAGTTCAGTTCAGCCTCATCAGCGGTTTCAGGGACACCCACAGATATTTGGTGGCGTGTTATTCCGTGAGATGACAGCGCTAATATTGAAGCCAGCCAAATTAGTGACTGTGTCTTCGAGATTGTTCACGGATTTCGTGGTGTTAAATTTCGCGAGAGATTATCCACGAATTTTGTGGAGTTTATTTCGCGAGGTCACTAATAATATTTAATACTTCTTGATAATATTAGAAGTTTTATAGAGGCTATTATCAATAATTGTGTATATTATTTCTCCAAAATAGAGATTTATTTAATATATATTGCACTAGTGTTCTCAATATAATATTTACTAATTGCCAACCCACAACAGGGTAGGATATTACCATTGACTAGTTGAACTATTTATTGTTCATCCTAGTCCCATTATTACCATAGTCAGTTGTACTATATTAAACAACCTAGCACCATTAATGAATGGTCCAGACCCTATTTTGGGTGTAAATTTTATCAACTCGAGTTGAGTTGTGTATATATAATAATTTACTTATGATCATTAAACCTTTGAGTGATTAATTAGTGTCTATACCATCCTAGGGTAATATAGAAGAGCTTACCTAAAGGTACTTCCAGTGACACTGGTTTATCACTCAAATCATTAGTGTGTATGATTGTATATATATAATGTGTATTAATTTTAAGTGCTAACCTCTAGTAGAGGTAGGATTATCGCCTAGTGAGTGCAGAATTTTACCCTAGGCTACCATTAGTACTTGCTCACAATTTATGCGCCAGTGGTGCCCAATTAACAAGTCACCATGACTAATCCACAGAAAGCAAAGCGTGCTTTAGTAGCAAGTAAACGTCAACTGACAAGAGATCTCAACCAATATGAACAGTTGTTATATGAGCCTGTAATTAATTATCGTCGGTTGAAAATACCACTGTTACAGATTCAAACCCAATTGCATATATTGAAAGCAAATAGGAAATCTTACCAAAATCAGGTCCACGACGACGACGACATAGTAGTTGAAGATGTGGAACCTTTCCTGTCTGACCTAGCACAATATGAAGAAGAAACTCAAGGCAGGTTGGAACATTTACACAGGATAATTGAATCAGAACAATTAGCCAGTACATCAAATAAAGTAGATAATGTTATGGATGATCTGGATCTTTTTGAGAATAAATGTCAAGCCAGATTAGATCCTTTAATCAACAAGGATAAAGCTTCACCCAGTAAAGCTTCACCCACTACAGCTTCACCCAATATTATACCACCAGAAATTAAGCAGTTCTCAGACAATTTATCCACAGTCTCTGTGGATTCTGAAAACCCAATACCTAAGGCTACTAAGCTAACATGCCTCCAAACTAGAGGTGAAGCTGAACCAGTAGTAGAAAATGTAAATGAAAATAGCGACAGCGCTAATTTCCCAGTCCAGCATCCTAGGAATAATGCTGGCAATGAGAAAACTGTCATACATCTAGTACTACAATTGTTGGATTTACCTCAACCTGATCAGACTGCTGACTCATTACAATCCTTCAGCATGGAGTTTGAGTCACTACTAAGAACATTCAGTCTTAAGGTTGATATAACTACTAGTGAATGGATGACCAAAGTAGTCCTTCAACGAAAATTGTCCAGCGATATACTAGATGAATTATATGCACATCAACATAACACCATCCTGACAGTACAGGACATCACTGAAGGTTTATATTCCATCATAAACAAACGACGAGCAAATGAGGAAGTTAAAGCCTCATGCAAGCCTTCAGAAATAGAAAATAATAGTTAATTAAAGGGTAAAACAACTACCCCAAATAAACATCAACCAATTACTCAAACATCAAGTTGCAGAAAATCTGACAATGCAGCAGAATCCTCCAAGCCTACTGTTACTAGTTCACCCAAACCGGTATCTTCCAAACGTGCAGTAGGCTGGGGGACATGTATGTTCTGCAAAAAGAAACATTCAACATACTGTTGTGCTAATTATCCAACCAGAGACACTCGTATTGAGCGACTCCAGGAATTAGGGAGATGTTCAAGGTGTCTCAAGTCACACAACATAGACTATTGTGATACCCAATTCAACACCTGTAACAGGTGTAGAAGAGGTAGGCACCATGCAGCACTGTGCAAATATACGAAATTAACGTATTCAAGACCCAAGGTGGAAGATAGCATTCCACCATTGTACAGTACTGCTAGGTGCAAGAAACAAAGAGTGTCCAATCGGCAAAGTCTAAAGGTAATACGACTTTGCCTACTGCCCAAATTACCATCCTGAATAAGAGGGCCAAGGTCCATACCCGTGGGTTGTTTGACCAAGGGTCCCAGAGAACATATGTCACTAAAAGGTTGGCAGATGAACTACAATTAAAGCCTGTAGCCCAGATGTCATTCAATATTTCAGGGTTTGTAACAGATGCAGGACCTCAAGTCTACCAGGTGGTACAACCATCAGTACGTTTAGGCAGGTACATCTGTAGAGTACAAGCCATTGTGGTGGACAAAATACCAGTAGACCTACAAGTTCAAGGTCTGAGAGCAACAGCCAAATTCCTGAGAAATAGAGGAATAAAATTGGCAGATAATATTAAGTCTGATCACCTCACTGACTTCGGTCTCCTTGTAGGGACAGACTATTGCCATCGATTCATTGGTAGCCCTACTAAATATCAGGGCATAACCATGTTAAACTCTGCAGGAGGTAAATTACTCTCAGGCCCAGTATCAAGCCTGAGGAGACCTATGGCTGCAGATAAACAATACCAATAGAAATCTAAATTTGTCAGCTGATTATATTTCTCCAGTAGCATTATACTAAGGAGATTACAGCTGACTATAGTAACAGAGGTTGATGTTAGTATCATCATTTAAAGCTGAAGATGAGTTCATGAGGCCTCAGTGGCAAATCAGTGAACAGTAGCCTAAACAGCTACAAGTCACTGCGACCAATGTCACCGAACCCACTGCAGTCTCAGAACCATACTTTACTTTAATGATGAGCTATTCAATCTTCTGAATTAATTAACTAAATTAAACCCCAATAAATCTGATGACTGATTTGATACATTTATTATTTAATCAAGATGTATTCCATGGGCCTCAGTGTTTATATATCAGTGACCAGTTACCTGAACAAACTTCAAGTTATATCTAATGTCACTGATCTCACTGCAGTCCCTGAATCATACTTGACTGTAGTACTTGATCACATTCAGTCTTCTGGGTTAAATAATATGTATTTAGGCTTGAATTTTAGCCTTTCAAGAGTTAACAGGGAAATGAAATCGCAATAGACTTCTAATCCCTGCAACTCTAGTACGGGACATCCGTCCTGTACGAACAGACGCACAAATGTGTGATTACTAACTACTAACATCAAATTAATCTAATAATTCGAAGGAGGAGTATCGGTGTTCATCTGTTCTAAATAGGACTTCGACCCGTGAGCAGCCCCCTGGGGAATTATGTCGGAAAATCCGACACCATTTAATAATATCATACAGACAGATAATATTGCTGTGTTGTATAAACAAGTTACCCATAGAAAATGTAACTTGTAGTGGAACATTCTGTCTATAGAAAACAGGATATCGTTACCACATACTATTATAAATTCACCACCTATTATGGTGGGAATTATTCTTAAATACATTAGTCTTTGGACTTTACCATCATAAAAACATCTCATATAAATTAACTTAATTATCAGAATTAAAATAGAGTAAATGTGACCCTTCTATCACTTACTGTCATCTGGACAATGTAGGCCAGTAGCATCAGTTGTGAGGGAGTGGTCAGCCATTGTTATTGTACTAAGACCAGAGGCATGGGAGCAATTCGGCTCCTGTTAATTTTACTTGGACGAAGTGTTATGGAAACCAAAGGTGTACCATCATCAACACGCTGTCAACAAATACAAGTTAAGTGTTCTGCCGAAACCCATTTATCTATCATTTGTGGCCATTAACCCTTAACATGCTCGGGGTCTAATATCCTGCTATCCACACAGGCGCATGTCATTTTGAAAAAAAAATAATTTTTTTTTTTTGCTAATCTGTTAAGTTCTGTTCACTGATCACGGGAAAAATAAAAAAAAAATTCTATTGTACTTACTTTTGTTGCAATAGAGCCGAGAAGCTCGGTGAAGACGTCACAATCTGCATGTTCGCTCATGCAGTACACGCCCGGGAGATGTTGCGCGCGGTCCTCAAACAGCCAGAGTTGCCACAAATATATTTTCGCGCTATTTATTTACAATGTCTAAGCGCATTTTATCTAATTTTTTTTCACTAATTGTGTTTCAAATACTGTTTGAACATATTTTGTATCAATAATTGTTGCATATTTGAGTATACACAGGCGCACACAAATGTTTTCAATTACGGCAATATAATATGTCATTACAGTCTATTATATTGTATGTTCTGCTTATATTTGTATATATTTACACACACGCACACGCTATCTGCTTATATGTTTACATATTTACACACTCGCACACGCTATACACACTTTGAAGCACACTTAGAAGATTTCTAGACTGTGGTAGTCATTGAAGCAGTCGACAGCACATAATGGGATACCACACGTTTCACACCATGTTTGCACAAGCTTCCGTTTCTTGTCTCTACGTGTCGTTGTTTTACACACCAAGCAATCACGTTGGGCTATTGCACGCTTCACACCAGGTGGCAAATACTTAAGTTTGTGTGCTAGGAAGCCTTCAGTGTGAGCGAGGCGTGGAGTACCAGCATGCTGCAACAGTGGGTTTATGATGGGCGGCTGAATACCTGGGACATCTTTTGCAAACTTTCCTAATAACTGTATTGCAGCATCAAATACAAAGTCACGGAAAGTGGGCTTACGTCCAGTTCTCACAAGGTACATGTTGAAACAGTTCAGCATGCTCATGTCCACAAGATGGAAGAACACTTTTTTCGTCCACCTACATGTCTTCCGCACACACTCTGCAGTGCCAATCATCATGTCTGATTTATCAATCAACCGCATGTTGATATTATAGTCTAAAACACAGTCTGGCTTATATAGTGGTGCGTTTGTTTTATGGCTCACTTTCCCACTGTTCACCATTGTTCCATCATGAATTGTTGTCAACAAGTTCACCTCTCTTTTGTCTTTCCACCGAACTGACAGAATGTTATCACTTTTCCTTCTCTGACACTCACCAACTGCAATGTCGTTGTCAAACACAGGCATTTCCCTTCGTTGTGGCTTTACTGTACCAACCAATCCGGTTCTATTTTCTAGCAAGAACCGAGCTAGCAAGGGACTTGTATAGTAATTATCTGTGTATAAAATGTGTCCCTTGTTCATCCACGGAGCCATGATGGTCTTCACTACACTCCCCGAGAATCCATGTTCGTCGTTACCGGGAATGTCTACATCACTAGCCGAGTACAGAATCATGTGTAACACGTATCCTGTCTCACAATCACAAAGAACAAAAAATTTCAGGCCAAATCGGTTTCGTTTTGAGGGAATGTACTGTTTGAATGGAACACGTCCCTTGAAAAGTATGAGAGATTCATCAACCACCAGCTTTTGTGCTGGTACGTAAAAATCTCTGAATTTTCCAATAACATCGTTCATGTAGTGCCTCACTCGCCACAGTCTATCATCAGGTGTTCGGTCCTGAACACTTCCAAAATGTAGACACCTGAGGAGTATCTGAAACCTGTCTCGTGACATATATTTCCCGAATAAAGGTGTTGGTATTGTCTTGTCCTTGCTCCAATAGTCATTTATTGCATGTTTGTGACAGTGTTTCATCAACAAGCAGAGTGCCAAAAACACATACATTTCCGCCACTGTGGTATTTTTCCAACGCTGCAGTCGTGAAAATTCTGTGATTTCCCTCTCAATCAGGTAAGCAGCATGCAGGTTCGTTTGGTGTACAATGTATTCCATGAGTGGTTCATCATAGAATGCTGTAAAATATTCCATCTCAGCCATGTCCTCACCTTGATTAGGGAAAAGGTTTGTAATCCCTACATCTTTATCGTCAAAGTGAGGAATATTAGGAATAAAATCGTCACCATCACTCCACTCAAGTACACCAGGCGTCCTGCGAGATGCAGAGGAAAGACGGCGAGGAAGCGATGCATACCGGCGACCAGGAGCTGAATACCGTCTGCGAGAAGCACGGCGGCTACGTGCACGTGAGGTGGGTGCACGTGAACACGAGGGTCTTGGTCCCTCATGTGGTGCCATGCGGTGGCGCTTGGCCGGGCGAGATGCTGCTGACGCGACAATTTCTCGCCCAGTTACACCACTGGTACCAGCCACAGGCTCAATAAAACTTTGATCTGAGTCACTAAACCCAGAAAAGGAGTCACCTCCCTCTGACTCGTCACCCTCAAACAGAAAATATCCACAGGAACTGTGAGGTCGTGGTAGAATTGGGGTAGAAAATGGGCGAGGAGGCATGGGAGAGCGTATAGGCCTCGCCATGGCATGGCGGTCATTCTCACTCTCACTGCTGCTGCTGCTATCACCCGACAACTGTGTATAATCCTCATCGTTGTCTGAATCGTCAAACACACTTTCTTCACCTTCAGAGAATAATTCGTGGGCTATTTGCTCTGGGGTGAGGGACTGAGTGGTGCGTGCCCGTGAGGCGTTTGACCGTGCGCTCGCCATGGTGACTCTCGCTAAACTGAGGCCTCCCATGCCATCGAATCGTGAGCTGGATTTTTTTTCAAAATGGCCGCTGTTTACTAGAGCCCCTGGGCAGCGTATGGGACCCCCAGCTACACCGCGGGCCATTCAAATCGTGCGCGGTACCCATACACTTCATATGAAGTGAAGCGCAGTTGACTGGTAAAACGATTTACACTTCATATGAAGTGATGCGCACTTTAAGGGTTAATGTCATTAGATAGGGTGTGGCGGTTAGAGCACGAGATCGCCTCATAATAAAGGTAATTAAACCCAGGTCTTCATGGTTCCTTGTACAGTGTTTTCTCTGATATAGCTGTCATATATTAGGATTCTGGCTTTACAGCTAGCGCCCTTTTGACAGGTCAAGACGAGGAAGCATGCTTTGTGTGCCAGTTACTGGGTGATGGAAGCTACCTCAAAGAGGATAATTTGGTGTCTACATGCTGGTTATACCTGGTGGACTAAGGCCTGCTGTACAAATAAGATAAGGAACCTCTTCAATGTGTAGTTAATATTGTAATTTGATTGGCTGCATATATATAAATTTAATACCAACCCCCCCTAATGTGTAGAGGATCGATTTGTGAGATTGTGAGATTATTGCAGAAATACAGTCCACTTATCATCATACCAATTGCTATCGAAGTATATACATTAATGTAAATATAAATTCTATATAAATTCATATAAATTAAATAAATATAAATCTCACAGGTCGGTTCCCACAATGATCACTGGAGTGAGGACCCACTGTAATACCGTAAAGGTGTTTTGTATTTATAATATACATAGTACAGGAGTCACAGACAAGATTTTGAGAGGCACCAGGTTGGCGGCCCCTAGTAATTAATAAACTCTCATCTCTAAGTATTAACGACCACCAAGTGACCATGGTCAGGTCGCGGGAAGTTGACCTGGTCTCTGCTAATCTCATAATTGCAGGCGGCTAGCTGGGGGGGGGGGGTGTGACCTTCAAACATAACGCCAATTTAAGGTGTGGCTTGGTAGAGTGCCTGGGGTATCTACCTGTGGGCGGAGTTAGCTAGTTGGTCTCCAATAAATACCCCGGGTACTGTACACTCGAGAGATATACAGATAGGAAGAGACAGACAGACAGGAGGAGACAGACAGATAGGAAGAGACAGACAGAAAACATGAGAACAGCCAGCAGACCAGAACCAAGAGGCTGTCAGCAGCACGGGGTCGGACAGCTCTGTCAACTACAGTCCCCCCCCCCTCTCTATCCAGCTATAGGCAGACACTTGATGAGTTGAACATGAAAGGTGACGTAGTCATGTTTACTAGTGTTGTGTGACTATCAGGGAGAAGACGGCTGTAATGGTCTCGAATTCTGGTGTAGTGACTCACGTTTTACATTAATAATGAACCTTCAGTTCGATTGCTGGAATTCTGATATTTATCATGCTAAATAAATAATGGATTCACTTACTTTTAATTTTACTTTAATTGTGTTCCCGAGTTGTTGGAATTACTGATATATGCAAACTAGAGGGTAGAGTACTCTAGAGTTAGTGAGAAGAGAGAATCTTGCCTGGAACACGATTCCAGTTAAATCATGCTAATAATGACCTGTTGAAACATCTTTGAGAATTTTGTGATACCGACAAGTTCTATTCCTTATCTTGTATATAATGGTTTTGAATGGATGGTGGCAGTCTACCTTCTACTTCTACTATCTACTTTTCTACTTCTACCTATCTACCATTCTACCTCTACCACCACATCCTATTCATCTCTGTACCCTCTCTCCCTTTCATTGAACCACACTCCTCCCTCCTCCCTCACTAATTACTTCATTATTCATCTCTTTCCTTTCCTTTCTCTGATTCGTTCGTGGCAGTGAATTGCTCTAGAGTTCTCTTGAGTCGCGGGTACCTGATCAGGTTACAATGCCTTGTATTCGTGATACCTAGGTAATCAAATACCTAGGTCTCAAGGTGTTGAACTAGAGAGGCTGCAGTAGGGACTCTGGAGGGAGCTTTAGAATAGCTAACTGGGGAGTGGGATAATGGACAAGAAAGAGCTATTTTCCCCACTTCCCCATTAGAATAGTTAACTAGGGTTGGTATAATGGACTAAAGAGAGCTGTTCCCCCACCCCCCCCCCCGCGTTACACTACGAGCACATTGACCGCTAGTATGCAAATTACCCACGTTCCAGATCTCTACTCACTACACTCCCTGTCTGTCTTTCTCCCCTTCGTACGGCGACGGCCGTATTGTATTCTGCTGCAGACGACGTCATAGTTAAGGTGGAGCGTGGAGCTTGTGGAGTAGTCAGCCGCCACGACGTCTTCTTTATTTGATCGAATTGAGCAAAGCAAGCGTCAGGACAAGGTGGCGGCTGGATTCAGAATGATGGCGTCTCTCGGCGAGTTGAAGCATCTTCCAGGGTGCTCCTCAAAAGAAACAATCAGAGGGAGGCACACAGCGGCCTACCCCTCTCAACCAATCAGAGGCGAGCTACTAGGCCTGCAGGGCGACTCTAAGATGGCCGACCCAAGGTGGCGTCCAAGATGGCTGGCTACCGTTGTCATGGGAACAAGGCTGGCGGTGTGGCGGCGGGTGGCAACCAGCATCACCACGCTCTCCTCCTTCCCCCACAAACCTGTCTCCCTCAAACTCTACACAGTAAGAGTTGTTGCTGGCTCTATCTCTTTCTACAAATGCGTCACAACGACCATTGTGACATATTTGGATTGCTGATGACTGGGGCTCTCACATGAGCCCAAACACAAGATGATTCGGGTTCTGGTTACAAACTTAGGTCCGTACACTTGTCAGTGCACTTGCAAAGTGCACCGTCCGCCACAGGCATATAAAACCAGTGGAAGTTTAGTCTGGTGAAACCATCCCCTCTCACTCATTATACCAGGTCTACACCACCAGCATCACGGTCCTCACCATACCAGGTCCACACCACCACCAGCATCACGGTCCTCACCATACCAGGTCCACACCACCAGCATCACGGTCCTCACCATACCAGGTCCACACCACCACCAGCATCATGGTCCTCACCATACCAGGTCCACACCACCACCAGCATCATGGTCCTCACCATACCAGGTCCACACCACCAGCAACACGGTCCTCACCATACAAGGTCCACACCACCAGCATCATGGTCCTCACCATACCAGGTCCACACCACCACCAGCATCATGGTCCTCACCATACCAGGTCCACACCACCAGCATCATGGTCCCAACCATACAAGGTCCACACCACCAGCATCATGGTCCTCACCATACCAGGTCCACACCACCACCAGCATCATGGTCCTCACCATACCAGGTCCACACCACCACCAGCATCATGGTCCTCACCATACCAGGTCCACACCACCAGCATCATGGTCCTCACCATACAAGGTCCACACCACCAGCATCATGGTCCTCACCATACCAGGTCCACACCACCAGCATCATGGTCCTCACCATACCAGGTCCACACCACCACCATGGTCCTCACCATACCAGGTCCACACCACCACCAGCATGATGGTCCTCACCATACCAGGTCCACACCACCAGCATCACGGTCCTCACCATACAAGGTCCACACCACCACCAGCATCATGGTCCTCACCATACCAGGTCCACACCACCAGCATCATGGTCCTCACCATACCAGGTCCACACCACCAGCATCACGGTCCTCACCATACCAGGTCCACACCACCAGCATCATTGTCCTCACCATACCAGGTCCACACCACCAGCATCATGGTCCTCACCATACCAGGTCCACACCACCACCAGCATCATGGTCCTCACCATACCAGGTCCACACCACCAGCATCATGGTCCTCACCATACCAGGTCCACACCACCACCAGCATCATGGTCCTCACCATACCAGGTCCACACCACCACCAGCATGATGGTCCTCACCATACCAGGTTCACACCACCAGCATCACGGTCCTCACCATACCAGGTCCACACCACCACCAGCATCATGGTCCTCACCATACCAGGTCCACACCACCAGCATCATGGTCCTCACCATACCAGGTCCACACCTCCAGCATCATGGTCCTCACCATACCAGGTCCACACAACCACCAGCATCATGGTCCTCACCATACCAGGTCCACACCACCACCAGCATCATGGTCCTCACCATACCAGGTCCACACCACCACCAGCATCATGGTCCTCACCATACCAGGTCCACACCACCAGCATCATGGTCCTCACCATACAAGGTCCACACCACCAGCATCATGGTCCTCACCATACCAGGTCCACACCACCAGCATCATGGTCCTCACCATACCAGGTCCACACCACCACCATGGTCCTCACCATACAAGGTCCACACCACCAGCATCATGGTCCTCACCATACCAGGTCCACACAACCACCAGCATCATGGTCCTCACCATACCAGGTCCACACCACCACCAGCATCATGGTCCTCACCATACCAGGTCCACACCACCACCAGCATCATGGTCCTCACCATACTGGTCTATGTTACAAACCTTAAGACTTAGTACGATTCTTTCCCCGCAGTGATTAATTATATTAAATCGGCCTTGCAAACAGGTGTCTAGGGGTAAAGGGGAATAAAACACTGCATAATTTGGGGAAACAATGTATCTACGCTAAAGATGACAAACATAACAATTAAATAGTACAGTTAATGGCCAGAAATATTCTTTAGCATGCAATAATAAAAATAAAATCTTTATTGAGCAATGAGCAATCACACCAGAACATGAATTCTTGATTTGGAAAAATCACAATCATCTAACCAGAGAATTAACCGAGTATTAGCTAAAATAACCATAACCACGGACTTAACTTAAAACATGTCTCCTCTCGACCAAAGTTGCTACGCCTCTGCCCAAGTGTCGGATCCCAGGGCAGGCGTCTACCACAATATCAATTAAACATCCACATAAACTATTGTGGAAATTCTACTAACAAAATGTAGTACTAATATTCAAATCATTATTAATCTTAAGAGTATATAATGATGTTACATTACTCAATATAATTTACTGCCAAACAATAATAAGAATTAGTCAAGGGTAAACTATACTCACTCGCTTGACAACAAGTTCCCTCACTGGCCACATCCAAATATGGTCATCCCCCCACACGGAGAAACCAACATGAAAATACTTGCACAAAAAAGCCTCATACAATATAATGCAACTCGGCACACTACAGCATGCTGCAATATATAACATACAATATTCTAATATCATCAAAATGGATACTATACTAATTATAGAACAAGACAATAAAGTAATATAAGCATCAAGAGTAATGTTAGAATCCTAGTAAGATTCGTAACATCCCTCCCGTCCCCTAAGAAAAAAATTAAATATACTGAAGGTTGATTTCATTTTTTTGACTGCATGAAATATAACATGAAAATACAACATAAAAATACTTCAACTAAAATCAAAGTACAAAGCAATGAAATTTCACACAGTAAAAAAATTCAAAATTTACATACAACTTATGAATAAAGAACACTACATATTATGGCACTGCAACAGGAAATCCTCTGGATAAGGCATCAGCAAAATAACATTTTGCCTCCCAGGAATATGACGAATTACAATATTGAATTCTTGCAGAATCAATGACCATCTAAGTATTCTCTGGTTTTTACACTTCATAGAGTTGATAAATGTCAATAGATTATGATCTGTATATACTACCACTTGATTTCCTTACAAATATGTCTCAAACTTCTTCACTGCCAGTATTAAACAAAGTGTTTCTTTCTCAACTACAGAGTAATTAATTTGTGTCCTGTCAAACTTACGAGAGAAATAATGAACAGGATGTTCTAACTCATCTGGTCCTACTTGGAACAAAACTGCACCTGCTCCTAGATCTGAAGCGTCTATGCGAAGAATAAATGGTTTATCATACTGTAGACTAGCTAGCACAGGTGAAGTAGAGAGAATTCCTTTCAACAACTGAAAAGAGTTCTGACACTCCTGCGTCCACTTAAATTTTACCTGTTTCCTTAAAAGATTTGTTATGGGTGCAGCACCAATGGAAAAGTTTTTACAATACCTCCTATAATACGCACACATTCCAATAAATCTTTGCACAGCCTTCTTATTTGTTAGGACTTGGTACTCCACAATTGCCTGGATCTTGTCTTGCAATGGGACTATCTTTCCTTGTCCGACGACCTCATGTCTTAAATACACTATAGTTCCTTTAGCCCAACTACATTTCTTCATATTGACAGTCATATTAGCATGTTGTAACACATTAAACATTTCCTAAATACACTATAGTTCCTTTAGCCCAACTACATTTCTTCATATTGACAGTCAAATTAGCATGTTGTAACACATTAAACAATTTGTCTTTACATATAAACATATGTCTTTAAACTAGACATATGATCTACCTATATAAGGGGCCTCGTAGCCTGGTGGATAGCGTGCAGGACTCGTAATTCTGTGGCGCGGGTTCGATTCCCGCACGAGGCAGAAACAAATGGGCAAAGTTTCTTTCACCCTGAATGCCCCTGTTACCTATCAGTAAATAGGTACCTGGGAGTTAGTCAGCTGTCACGGGCTACTTCCTGGGGGTGGAGGCCTGGTCGAGAACCGGGCCGCGGGGACACTAAAGCCCCGAAATCATCTCAAGATAACCTCAAGAAGATACCCAATTCTTACTGAAAATCACAATGTCATCCAAATATGCCCTACAATCTGGCATATCCTTCAACAAAGAATTCTTTAATTTCTGAAAAGTGGCTAGAGCATTCCTTAATCCAAAAGGCATTACATTAAACTCGTAAGCTCCATCAGGAGTGATAAATGCTGTCACTTCCCTTGCAAAATCTGTAAGAGGTATCTGGTGATATCCCTTAGATAAGTCCAATTTAGATACAAATTTAGCATGACCTATAGTATCGACACAGTCCTCCAACAAAGGTAAAGGATATACATCAACTACAGTTACCTGGTTGAGTTTTCTATAATCCACTACTAATCTCCACTTATCTTCTGGTTTTGGTACTAATAGACATGGCGAACTCCAGGAACTCTGACTGGGTTTAATGAACCCATGTCGAAGAAGATAATCAACCTCCTCCTGGATGATACGACGTTTCACGGGTGTCACTCGATAAGGGTGTAGCCGAATTGGAGGTACATTTGTCAGGTTAATGTCGTGAGTAATGAGAGAAGTCTGAGTGGGGACCTCCCCAAACAAGTTAGAAGACATCTCCAAAAGGACCTGGAACTCTGCTCTCTCTTCATCCTGCAAATGACACAACAATTCTTCCCCGGAACTGCTGGAATTAGACAAACAAGAATTACCATCTTCTTCTGCAACACTCGATTCTTCAGGATTTACCTCCTCAGCATCACAACAAGCCACAATACTAGGCCCATAATAAGCCTTCAACCGGTTTACATGTACACTCATGGTCTGTCGTTTCTGCTTGGGATGGCAAACTTTGTAAGTAACTTCCCCAAGACGTTTTACTACTTGATACGGTCCTGCAGATTTATGAGACATAGACGTATCCATACAAGGCTTCAAGACCAATACCAAATCTCCTGGCTCAAAAACTCTGAGTTTGGCCTTGAACCTCTGGTCATGTTTCTGCTTCATTACCTGTTGTTGTTCACTTAGATGTCGTAAGGCCAACTCCCTCGTTCTGAACAGCTTGCTCTTTACATCCGTCAGGTAACGCTCACTCTGCCTGGCTGTAACATCTCCTAACATTTTCTCATGTAACATCTTTAAAGGTCCTCTCACTTGATGTTCGAATACAAGCTCGAAAGGAGAACAGCCTAGGGCTCTGTGCAATCCATCTCTAGCCGCAAACAAAACAAATGGTAAATTATCATCCCAATGTCTGGGTGAATCTTCCCCAGTTGCCTTCATCATTTTCTTGAGAGTTTGGTGGAACCGCTCGATTCCCCCCTGACTCTGAGGATGGTAAGGACTAGAAAAATTGTGCTTTATACCAAATGAATTACAAAAATGTTTAAAGGTGGTGGAACAAAAATTACTCCCATTATCAGTTTGAATTATACGGGGCATACCAAATAGTGAGAAAAATCGTTCCAACTGCCTTATAATGGTAGAAGCTCTAATGTTACATAAAGCATACGCTTCAGGGAACCTGGTGGTCATACATAAAATTGTAAACATATACATATTTCCGGATTTGGTACGGGGTAAAGGTCCGTCACAATCCAGTACCACATGAGTAAAAGGCTCCTCTGGCACTACAATAGGGTATAATGGTGCTCGTGGCACAGTCCTGATTAGGCTTACCAACAGTTTGACACACAACACAATTGTGGTAATATCTGACAACATCTTTTTTAAGTTTTGGCCAATAAAAAAGTTTACAGATCTTATGATACATACTGGTAATGCCTTGATGGCCTCCCACCAGGTCATCATGAGCAGCTTCCCGCCAAACACTCACCGAAACTACGACGTTGGTACAACGTTCGAACAAGTTTTAACACCACCTAACTAGTTATAACAACCAATATAGCAAGTTGTAACAATGTTCTAATACGTCATAAACACATTAGACCAAGATGTAACAACTTTATTACAAGTTGTAACAAGCGGAAAATAGAGACAGTTACAGTTTGTGTTTCCAGGGTTGCAATACCTGCTCCCTATACTCTGTTGGCACAACGAACTGGGTTTTAGACTCACAATCATCTGATGAGGGAGTTCCTGATGGTCTCCATCTTCTCATCAGACATTGATCCTTGAAATAACAACCCGCACTCTCCTCCAAAGTATCAATGGAGTCGGCTGCTTCTGCATAACACTCAGCAAGACTGGGATCAGTACTCTGTAACTTACGCAAGGTCTGGAACTCTACAGCTGGAGCGAGCGGGCAAGGAACTGGTACCTGGGCCACCTCTTCTAGACCATCTGGGTCAGAATAAATTAGGGCTTGGGCACCGGCCTCACTCTCGGCATCCGCGTGATCTAAAAATGTATCTTCAAGGTCCACCTCCACCTCCCTGTCTGAAGGGGTCCTGGCTTCGAGAACATCCACCTTGGTAGTAGCAGGACTTACCACACTCTGCTTACCCATGGATCTGGTCACAACACAGGCTGGATAAATGACACCATCATCCGCATCTGGTTGAGCCAGTACTCCACTAGGTTTAGTATACATAACAGGACAATCGGTCCCAATAACTTGACACTTGTCAAAATCATTACCTACAATGATATTAATCCCAGGAATGGGCAACTGCTCACTGACTGCTACAGTGCACCAACCTGGTGTAATAGAAGAATTCAGGTTAACCTTAATTAATGGTACACGCTGGATATGCCCTCCAAGTCCCTGCAATAACACTACCTCTCCAGTGTCTTCTGTGCTAACATCAGTAAGAACACGGCGAGAAATTAAGGACTGGGAAACACCAGTATCCCTTAACAACTGAACTGGTTTCCAGGTTCCACTAGTACATAATAGGGTTCCCGAATGTAGGTATGGATCAAAATTAGTCATCCACTTGGGCATGACTGGAGCAACATTGGCATTAAAGGTTTGTAAACCCCTACTCATAATCAGACCAGTTGGTCTCAACTCTGGGTGCAAAGCATAACAGGAATTTACTACATGACCTCTTCTCCTGCAATGTGTGCAATATCTGCTAGTGGTCGGAACAGCTGAACTCACTGCAGGCTTAATCACTACATTACTTAAGGTTTACAACCCTGTCTGTTGTGTCTCAGATTTAGGCTGTACAGGAGAAGGGTTAAGGGGAGAAGGTGAAGTAGCTGGTCGGGTTTGAAAAACATGATTTTTCTGAGCATAATGATTAGTTTTAGCATTAAAATGATTAATTGGGGCTCTAAAAGGCACTTTAGTAAGTAGTTCATGCTCATCAGCTAGCTTGGCTAGTTTTATAAGATCAGTGGTTTGTTTATTTTCAGCCATAAACAAAGCTAATTTCTCTGGTAGACATCCCACTACTTCCTCAGTTACTATGAGGTCTCTCAAAGTCTCAAATTCTGTAATATTAAGTGCTTTAATCCATCTGTCAAAGTGATTTAATTTTACCCTTACAAAGTCAGAAATAGTCTGGTCATGTGCTGTTTTTAAACTTCTGAATTTTATTCTATGTGCCTCTGTGATCTGCTGGTAGGCATTTAAAATACTTTGTTGAACAAATTTAAAATCGAAAGAATTCTCAGCAGGCAAAGATGCAAATATCTCTTGAGCTTTACCCTTAAATTGTCCTTATAAAATGATAACCCATTGATCGACAGGCCAGTTCATGCTGACTGCTAATTTCTTAAAATGCAAGAAAAATATTTCTGGATCTTCTTCATTAAACTTAGGTAATTCTACATGTTTACTGTACTTGGAGGAACTATTTGTACTCTCTGGATTATTACTAGTGTTACCCAAACCTGCCGCAATCCTCTGCTGTTCCAACCTGTTATTATTTTCAGCCATACTCTGCTGAATTTTTAATTGTTTAGTTTGTTGCTCTGCCAGTTGTAACTGAGCCTCCAACCTCTGCTTGTCTGCTGCCAGCCTAGCCATTACTAATTTAGTCTCCAACTCCAACTTTAAGATTTCCACCTTGTCACTTGACTCTTCTTCTAACCCTCCTAAACACTCCTCTTCAAGTCTCTCCTCTTCCACCAAGTGTGTGACAATAACTCTTAATACTTGAGCCTTCAATATTTTACTGGAAATTCCTAGGTTCAATTTATCAGCCAGCAATAACTAACCAGACTCCTTAAAGTCTTTAATTTTACTAAAATTTGGCTGTTCCACCAGCGCAGCAACCTGATCCTCCATGGTTGGCTCAAATATCACAATTTAACACTTGAAACAACACTGAAAATTATACTTGGCCCCTGGCACAAGCTGAACACTTACCTCAAATCGTGAAGCGTTGAGAAGTTTTCACAGCAGCTCAGATTGAACAGACAATTTCACAGGCTTGATTAGGTGTCACTAGATAATAACAGAGTACCTAGGAAGGCCATTGTTATTAATAATTAGCACTGTTAATTTGTAAAAACATTACAGGGAATTAATCTTTCATCTCCCGGACAAGCCCCCATTTGTTACAAACCTTAAGACTTAGTGCGGTTCTTTCCCCGCAGTGATTAATTATATTAAATCGGCCTTGCCAACTGGTGTCTAGGGGTAAAAGGGAATAAAACACTGCATAACTTGGAGAAACAATGTATCTACGTTAAGGATGACAAACATAACAATTAAATAGTACAGTTAATGGCCAGAAATATTCTTTAGCATGCAACAATATAAATAAAATCCTTATTGAGCAATGAGCAATCACACCAGAACATGAATTCTTGATTGGGAAAAATCACAATCATCTAACGAGAGAATTAACCGAGTATTAGCTAAAATAACCATAACCACGGACTTAACTTAAAACATGTCTCCTCTCGACCAAAGCTGCTACGCCTCTGCCCAAGCGTCTGATCCCAGGGCAGGCGTCTACCACAATATCAATTAAATATCCACATAAACTATTGTGGAAATTCTACTAACAAAATGTAGTACTAATATTCAAATCACTATTAATCTTAAAAGTTAAATGATGATAAATCTTAAGAGTTAAAATATAATGATGTTACATTACTCAATATAATTTACTGGCAAACAATAATAAGAATTAGTCAAAGGTAAACTATATTCACTCGCTTGACATCAAGTTCCCACACTGGCCACATCCAAATATGGTCATCCCCCCACACGGAGAAACCAACATGAAAATACTTCAATTTCTTCAAAAAAAGCCTCATACTATATAATACAACTCGGCACACTACAGCATGCTGCAATATATATCATACAATATTCTAATATCATCCAACTGGATACTATACTAATTATAGAACAAGACAATAAAGTAATATAAGCATCAAGAGTAATGTTAGAATCCTAGTAAGATTCGTAACAGTGTACATCACCAGCATCATCGTCCTCACCATAACAGGTTCACACGCAACGAACACAAAACGTTGCTGCAACCTCCACTAATGTTTCCGAACTGGTGTGGGAAAGAAACGTTTCAAGTATGGTTCAACAGGCATATGAGCAACCTTTAATCCAAGATTGTCAAAAGTATTTCTTTATATAATTTGGCAAATGCTATCTTTTCTAACATTAGTTTCTCCTTTACATGTTACAAAAATCATTTGTTCATGTTTAAACGTCAAATTGAAGTTCATTACAAATATACATTTTGAATGTTGCTTCATAGTTGTAGGAAACAATCTTATAAAATTTAGTTACTCGGAGATATATTAGATTATTATTTCTTTTCATGTAGATTATATTGGCTTATATATCACGATTTGTTCCCTTAATATATTAAAAAAATTTCCATATACATTTATTAATTTTTATATCATTTTACAACATACATTAATATTAATTATGAATGTTGTGTCTGAGTTGAATGAAAGGGTACAAATTATTTACTTTGGTGTACAAAGGTGTACAAAACATTTATAAAAAAATAACACTATTTGTTAACTTATATATTTAATAATACGGTTTTTTATGTTAAGCACCAATGGGTGAGTACAACTACATGACTGCAACTAGGTGGAATACAAGTAGGTGAGTAGAACTAGGGTAATAAAACTATATATAATAAAACTTCATAGTCTCCGTGGTGTAGTGGTAAGACACTCGCCTGGCGTTCCGCGAGCGCTATGTCATGGGTTCGTATCCTGGCCGGGGAGGATTTACTGGGCGCAATTCCTTAACTGTAGCCTCTGTTTAACGCAACAGTAAAATGTGTACTTGGATGAAAAAACGATTCTTCGCGGCAGGGGATCATATTCCAGGGACCTGCCCGAAACGCTACGCGTACTAGTGGCTGTACAAGATTGTAACAACTCTTGTATATATCTCAAAAAAAAAATATATGAGTGTAACTAAGGGAGTACAGCTAGATGAATACAACTACATGACTAAGACTAGTCTGAGTACATGTAGGTTAGTACAACTTGAGCACAACTAGGTGAATACATGTGGGTGAGTATAATTACACAAGCTATGGAGGAGTAATTGCATGTAGATGAGAACCACTAGAGAAGTAAAAGTAGGTGAAAACCAGTAGCTTAGTTAAACTAGGTGAGTACTTCAAGTGAAGTGAAGTAGAGTACTATTGGTAGGTGAGTATACAGTTAGGTGAGTACAGTTAGGTAAGTAGAGCTAGGTGAATATAGCTAATTAAGTTGGTACAATTTGGTGAGTACAATTAGATGAGTACATCTAGGTGAGTACAACCAGGTGAGCATATCTGAGTACAGCTAAGTGTGTATGTGTACTCATCTATTTGTACTCACCTATTTATGCTTGTGGGAGTTGAGCTCTTGCTCTTTGGTCTTCCCTCTCAACTGGTGTATAGGTTCCTGAGCCTATTGGATTATATCATATGTACACTTGAAACTGTGTATGGAGACAGCCTCCACCACATCACTGCCTAATGCATTCCATTTGTCAACCACTCTGACACGAAAAAAAATTCTAACGTCTCTATGGCTCATTTGGGCACACGGTTTCCACCTGTGTACTCACCTAGTTGTGTTTACAGGGGTTGAGCTCTGGCTCTTTGGTCCCGCCTCTCAACCGTCAATCAACAGGTGTACATATTCCTGAGCCTATTGGGCTCTATCATATCTACACTTGAAACTGTGTATGGAGTCAACCTCCACCACATCACCTCCTAATGCATTCCATTTGTCAACCACTCTGACACTAAAAAGTTCTTTCTAATATCTCTGTGGCTCATTTGGGCGCTCAGTTTCCACCTGTGTCCCCCTAGTGCGTGTGCCCCTTGTGTTAAATAGCCTATCTTTATCTACCCTATCAATTCCCTTCAGAATCTTGAATGTGGTGATCATGTCCCCCCTAACTCTTCTGTCTTCCAGCGAAGTGAGGTTTAATTCCCGTAGTCTCTCCTCGTAGCTCATACCTCTCAGCTCGGGTACTAGTCTGGTGGCAAACCTCTGAACCTTTTCCAGTTTAGTCTTATCCTTGACTAGATATGGACTCCATGCTGGGGCTGCATACTCCATGATTGGCCTGACATATGTGGTATACAAAGTTCTGAATGATTCTTTACACAAGTTTCTGAATGCCGTTCGTATGTTGGCCAGCCTGGCATATGCTGCTGATGTTATCCTCTTGATATGGGCTGCAGGAGACAGGTCTGGCGTGATATCAACTCCCTAGTCTTTTTCTTTCTCTGACTCCTGAAGAATTTCCTCTCCCAGATGATACCTTGTATCTGACCTCCTGCTCCCTACACCTATCTTCATTACATTACATTTGGTTGGGTTAAACTCTAACAACCATTTGTTCGACCATTCCTTCAGTTGGTCTAGGTCTTCTTGAAGCCCCAAACAGTCCTCTTCTGTCTTAATCCTTCTCATAATTTTGGCATCGTCCGCAAACATTGAGAGAAATGAATCTATACCCTCCCGGAGATCATTTACAAATATAAAAAACAAGATAGTACCGACTTCAGAGCCCTGTGGGACTCCACTGGTGACTGGTGTATCACCTAGTGCGTGTGCCCATTGTGTTAAATAACCTGTCTTTATCTACCCTGTCAATTCCTCTGAGAATCTTGTATGTGGTGATCATATCCCCCCCTAATTCTTCTGTCTTCTAGCGACGTGAAGTTTAATTCCAGTAGTCTTTCCTCGTAGCTCATACCTCTCAGTCGGGAAACTAGTCTGGCGGCAAACCTTTGAACTTTTTCCAGTTTAGTCATATGCTTGACTAAATATGGACTCCATGCTGGGGCTGCATACTCCAGGATTGGTTTGACATAGGTGGTATACAATGTTCTGAATGATTCCTTGCACAAGTGTCTAAATGCCGTTCTTATGTTAGCCAACCTGACATATGCTGCTGATGTTATCCTCTTGATATGGGCTTCAGGGGACAGGTCTGGCGTGATATCAACCCCCAGGTCTTTCTCTCTCTCTGACCCTTCAAGAATTTCATCTCCCAAATGATACCTTTTAACTGGCCTCCTGCTCCCTACACCTATCTTCATTACATTGCTTGGGTTAACCTCTAACGACCATTTGTTCGACCATTCCTCTAGTTTGTCTAGGTCTTCTTGAAGCCTCAAGCTGTCCTCCTCTGTCATAATCCTTCTCATAATTTTGGCATCGTCAGCAAACATTGAGAGGAATGAGTCTCTACCCTCTGGGAGATCCTTTACACATATCAGAAACAGGATAGGACCGAGAACAGAGCCCTATGGGACTACACTGGTGACTTCACGCCAATCTGAGGTCTCACCCCCCACTGTAACTCTTTGCTTCCCATTGCTTAGGTATTCCCTTATCCTCTGGGGCACTTTACCAGTTACTCCTGCCTGTTTCTCCAGCTTATGTACCAGCCTCTTATGGGGTACTGTGACAAAGGCTTTCTGACAGTCCAGAAAAATGCAGTTCGCCCAGCCTTCTCTTTCTTGCTTAATCTTTGTCACCTGATCGTAGAATTCTATTAAGCCAGTAAGGCAAGATTTACCCTCCCTGAACCCATGTTGGCAATTTGTCACGAAGTCCCTTCTCTCCAGATGTGTTACTAGATTTTTATCTCACGATCTTCTCCATCACTTTGCATTGTATACAAGTCAAGGACACTGGCCTGTAGTTCAGTGCCTCTTGCCTGTCACCCTTTTTGTATATTAGGACCACATTAGCCGCCTTCCATATTTCTGGTAGGTCTCCCGTCTCCAGTGACCTACTATACACTATGGAGAGTTGCAAGCTGAGTGCCTCTGCCACACTCTTTCAATACCCATGGTGAGATCCCGTCTGGACCAACAGCCTTTCTCACATCCAGATCCAACATGTGTCTCCTGACCTCATATCTCGTAATTTCGAACCCTTCATAGGCCGCCTGGTTTACTGCCCCCTCTTCTAGCGCAGTGATCTCACCAAGTTCTATTGTGAAGACCTCCTGGAACCCTCTTGTTGAGTTCTTCATAACAACTCTTTGTCATTTTCTGTAATACCTGTCCTTGCCTGTTCTAAGTTTCATTACCTATTCTTTCACTGTTGTTTTCCTCCTGGGTTACTGTGGAGTAGCTTTGGATCGGTCTTGGCTTTGCTTGCTATATCATTTTAATAATTTTTCTCTGCTTCCCTTCTCACACTAACATACTCCTTCTGGTTCTCTGGTATTCTCTCTCTCTCTCTCTTCTTTCTGGTGTTCTGTTATTTCGAAAGTTCCTCCACGCCCTTCTGTTCAGTTCCTTTGCTTCCATACATGCCCTGTTAAAGCATGGATTCTTCTTTTGCTTCTCGGATTTTTTCCCTTTGGCCGGGATAAACCTGTTTACTGCCTCCCTGACACTTTTAGGTGACATAGTCCATCATGTCTTGTACAGACTTAGCTCTGCGGTTTGTGTCCCATGGTATATCCCTTAGGAAACTTCTCATCACCGCATAATTCTCCTTTCGGTACGCAGCCTTTTGTTTTCTAGTTCTTTTTGGGGGGAGATAAATCCTAGCTCCACCAAGTGCTCAAAGATCAATACACTGTGATCATTCATTCCCAAGGGGCTTCCATCTTAACTTCCCTATATCCCACTTATTGAGGGTAAATATCAGATCAAGCATAACAGGTTCATCCTCTCCTGTCATTCTTGTCAGTTCCTTGATGTGTTGACTTAGAAAGTTTCTTGTTGCTACGTCCAGCAGCTTAGCTCTCCATCATATCTTAGCTCTCCATGCTGGTCTCTGTTCTCCCAATTTATCTTTCCGTGGTTGAGGTCCACCATGATTAGTAGTCCCACATCCATTCGAACTAGTGAGAGACACTTTTTTCTCTATTATGTTAATGATGGCCATGTTGTTTCTGTCATATTCCTGTCCTGGGACTTCTGTCATTTGGTAGTGGGTTATATACGACTGCGACTATAATTTTTTGTCCTCCAGTTGCTATGGAACCTGTTATGTAGTCACTGAAACCTTCACAGCCCTGAATACCCATCTCCTCAAATCCTAGCCTTTTCTTACCAGCAGAGCTACACCACCATCTCTTCTTCCTTCTCCCTCTTTCCTCACAACACAGTAGTCCTGTAGAAACACTGCATTTGTTATGGTTTTCGTTAGCTTTGTTTCTGTGAGTGCTATTATGTCTGTTTTTTTTCAAGTACCCATTCTCCAAGTTCATTTGTTTTATTTGTAATCCCTTCTATGTCGTGTGCATGCCTTGAGACTCACTTTCTTCTGTCCCTTCTCATGTTCCCTTCTTGGTGAGCGTTCTGCTGATGGGGGAAGCTGTTCCATGGGCGTGAGATGTAGGATGGGGTCTCAGAGGATACTGGTGTGAGGGGTTGGGGGGTCTAGTGAAGGGGGGACAGAGAGGGTATGGGATGAAGGGGGAGGGAGGACAGTGGGGGAAAGGGGGACTTGGTGGGGTCGCAGGGTGGATGGGGTTGGGGGGGGGGGTAGGGAGAGTTGACTGAACATTTGAGTGGGGCAGGGAGGGTTTAGGGTAGGGGGGGAGGTTTCTATGCAGAGGAGGGTGGTGGAGTTGCCCTTCCCTCTGGTGTTACTGGGTTGCTGGTTGTGGGTTCCTCCCTCACCTCTGGAGATGTTGTGTTGGGACCTGTGTTTTCCTGGTTTTCTCTTCTCGCCCTGCGCTTCTTCCTTGCTTCTGCAGTCATGGCTCTCTCCTCCCTCATAATGTCCCCCTGGTGGAATACTTTTTTTAATTCTTCCACATACTGCAGGTGGCTCTTCCTTGTTAGAATCTTCTCCTTTGTGGCCTCGTTTGCAAACACTATCATTATCACACGGTTTCTGTCCATGTTGTACCAGCCCATCCTGAAAACCTTCTCATTTTATGTTCAGTCCCTTCCATCTCTAGCCTCCTTAGTATTTCAATTGTTGCTTCTCTGTCCTTATCGTTCCATTCTGTCCTATTAGAGCCTTCCTGATCTTCAATACCCACAGCTACAAACTGATATTTTTCTTTCCAGCAGCTGACTAGAGGGCTATGCTGCTTCCTGTGAAGTGGCTGCTTCCATGGCTGCCTCCCTCACTGTGGACAATACTTCCTTGTTCTCTTTTAGCATTTCTGCAAATGTTGCTTGTACTATGGCAGTCCCTTCCAATGTATTATTTTCATCTTCTCTTTGAATGATTATCTGAGCCTCCGTCTCAGCATGGGTTCTCTTTAAGGGTTTTAATCTCCTCCTTTGCTGCTGTCAGCTCGCTTTGCAGGTTGCTTATTGTATTATTCATTTCCTTCATCTCTCTTCTGATATCCTCCAAATCCTGGAAAAAGCTTCCTTCATTTGGTCACATGACTTTTTCCTGTTCCCTTGGAAGTCCTCGCTGCCATGTTTGTCCCTGTTCTTTCTATATCTTGATAGGTTGGCCAGAAGGGGGGGGGCAGAGAGAGAGAGGGAGAGATAGAGGAGAGAGAGAGAGAGAGCGAGAGAGGAGAGAGAGAGAGAGAGAGAGAGAGAGAGAGAGAGAGAGAGAGAGAGAGAGAGAGAGAGAGAGAGAGAGAGAGAGAGAGAGAGAGAGAGATAGATAGATAGATAGATAGAGAGAGAGAGAGAGAGAGAGAGACAGAGAGAGAGGAGAGAGAGAGAGAGAGAGAGATGAGAGAGAGAGAGAGAGAGAGAGAGAGAGAGAGAGAGAGAGGAGAGAGAGAGAGAGAGAGAGAGAGAGAGAGAGAGAGAGAGAGAGAGAGAGAGAGAGAGAGAGAGAGAGAGGATGAGAGAGAGAATGAGAGAGGGGGGTTGAGAGAGAAGGGAGGGGGGTGAGAATGAGGGTGAGATCTAGAGAAGCAAGAGAGGTGAGGGGGAAGGGAGTTCATGGGGGCCAAAGTGAGAAATGGAACAAGAGGTTGAGTGAAAAGGAGAGGAGATGGAGGGAGGGAGATGGGAGAGCAAGAGAGAGAGAGAGGAGAGAGAGAGAGAGAGAGAGGCACTCAGCTCTACTACACTCTGTCGTCATTCAGGAGTACTGGATGGGAGTACAATAGGACCAGGTATTGATGTCTACACATGGGGAGAAGCAAGATCGACACCGTCATCGTCAGCGACTACATTCAGCATCCAGCAGCATCGATTTTTTTTTCCTCGATTACTCAATATGAACAATTGATACAAACAACAAAGTGGCTCTGAACATTTGTGTAAAGAACATCTGGACACTTTTGTTTAAATGTTGAAAACAGAGTTTAGAATCACAATACTTTTTAAATGTTGAAAAACAGATTTAAAATACTTCTGGTATAATATATGAAAAGTTTACTCTATAAATTGGTCAGTAATCAAAATCGAAGCCCCTGTGTAATTGTCTCAGCCCAGAACAAACGGTTATGGAAAATTATGTTGTGCTATTTTTTCAGAACTGTTTGAACACAGGAGAGGCGGACCAATATAAACATTGACACTTCTAGTGAGTGAGAACACGTGGCTGTACAGTCAGCTGAAACCTGTGATATAGTATAGGATTTTTTTTTTATATTTTTAGATACATGTAATAAACATTAGGTGTGTTCCTTAACATGTCAAGGTTGACATTGATGGGGAGTGGTTAGTACACGGATGTGTACCTGATAGTTCCGTAGTACGCTCCCGGATGGACTGATAGTTCAGTCTGAAGTTATAACTTTAATGTTTATGTTTGAGCACGGTGTGGCCGGCTCTAGAGGACACATGGACCTTGGCTAGTTAAGAGCCAAGAGAGTTTAATAGCTAGTTTTTGATGGTAGAGTAGGGCCATGTTATTTAGCTATGTCAGTAAGGATAGGATGTATGTTTCTTGATGTTAGAGGATTGCTGTCAGTTGACAGCTGAGAAACTTATGAAATATGAACATATTTATTATGATGTTGGACTATTATTTGTCAAATTTTATTAGTTAGGTTAGCTTTTTGTTTGTGGCATGAGTTGAATTGTGGGTTTGGGATACTAAACCTCGTTATTTTTAACAAATTAAACAAGGTTTACTAAGTGCTTGTGTGGGGGGGTTGTAACAAACTAGGCTGGTTGTAAGAATTATCCAGAGTGGTTTATCGACAAAAGAGAATGGGAACCTGAGCCCGCGTGTTGACCTGGGGACCTAACCCCCAGGGGAATTCGCGGTGAAAATAACCGACGCTTTGTTCACAGCTGCGTATAATGAATCATCCTATAGTATTCAGTAATTTAGAGAAATTAGCCTTTATTCATTTTGTATTAAAATTGTATTGTATAATAGTACTGGGTACAATATCAAGAGTATTCTAATTATTGAGTTTAAGTCACCATCAGTGACGTCACGAATCAGATCTAACTTGCAAGGCGGAGTGACCGGCGGTCATAGGTCATCAGGGTTGACATGTCTACTATTTCTCAAAGTTCAATTAACCATTTTGGGGATCGGGAACAGCTCTGCCGTTAGATGTTTGTGTAATTTAATTTCAGTAAAATAATTCAACCAGTCTGGATCAATTAAGTACAACAGAGGTTAATTGTTATAACTTAACCCTTGCTAAGTAACTGGGGTAAGCGATGCGGAAGGATACAATGCTCTAGTCTGGGCTAGACCAGACGAGGAAGAGATCAGTGTGGACTCCAGAGCAACTGGGAGAGGTCAATCCATCTTACCTCTCCCCAAGACCAGCCCAACATCTTTAGCTGGTAAAACATAGAGGTATAGTTGCTATTGTTATGTATAGGAATAGTCTTCATTGCCATTCAGGTCAAGTAGGGAGTGTTAAAGTGACAGGGAGTGAACATATTTAGATTTTGTTTTAGTTTTTCTTTTAATAAATTAATTAGGTAATAAATTGCATTTTTATTATTTCCATGTGTTTTATGTGTATACTTGTCCTGGTCACGTGGTCCACACGAGGCAGAGTTGGATTGGGCGCCGATTCTAACATCGATTCTAACATCGAATCATTCCCGTGTAATTAATTTCACATTCTTAAGTTTCCACGGTCATCGGTTATAGTGGGGATCAAGCCCCAAGGTTGATTAATTAGCGTGATCGATCCAGACCTCGATCATTGCTCGGTGTTGCTGGAATGGTGGTGGCAGCGTAGAGGCGACTCTAGGGTTTTGCTCAAAGCCTAGGTCACGTCATACTGGGTGTAGAATCCTAAGTCGGACAATCGTCTTAGGACCACGTGGCATGGAGTTGGCTTTGGTAAAAGTTTTGGAGTCCCTTGGTAGAGAATAAAAAGTAAGAATACGGGTAAAGAGGGAAAAGAAGCAAAGACAAGTAGAGAGGAACCTTACCCGTGTTACAGAGAGAGAGAGAGAGAGAGAGAGAGAGAGAGAGAGAGAGAGAAGAGAGAGAGAGAGAGAGAGAGAGAGAGAGAGAGAGAGAGAGAGAGAAAGAGAGTAGGAGAGAGAGAGAGAGAGAGAGAGAGAGAGAGAGAGAGAGAGAGAGAGAGAGAGAGAGAGAGAGAGAGAGAGAGAGAGAGAGAGAGAGAGAAAGAGAGAGAGAGAGAGAGAGAAAGAGAGAGTAGGAGAGCGAGTAGGAAGAGAGAGTAGGAGAGAGAGATAGGAGAGAGAGAGAGAGAGAGAAGAGAGAGAGAGAGAGGGAGGGGGGAGAGGGAGAGAGAGGGAGAGAGAGGGAGAGAGGGGAGAGAGAGAGTAGGAGAGAGAGAAGTAGGAGAGAGAGAGTAGAGAGAGAGAGTAGGAGAGTGAGAGTAGGAGAGAGAGAGTAGGAGAGAGAGCGTAGGAGAGAGAGAGTAGGAGAGAGAGAGTAGGAGAGAGAGTAGGAGAGAGAGAGTAGGAGAGAGAGAGTAAGAGAGAAGAGAGAGTAGAGAGAGAGAGAGAGAGAGAGAGAGAGAGAGAGAGGAGAGAGAGAGAGAGAGAGAAGAGAGAGAGAGAGGAGAGAGAGAGAGAGAGAGAGTGTGGTAACCGACCTGTGAGATTTATATTTATTTAATTTATATGAATTTATATAGAACTTATATTTACGTTAATTTGTATACTTCGATAGCAATTGGTATGATGATAAGTGGACTGTATTTCTACAATAATCTCACAAATCGATCCTCTACACATTAGGGGGGGGTTTATATTAAATTTATATATGTAAGCAGCCAATCAAACTACAGTATTAGACTACATATTATACATTGAGAAGGTTCCTTATCTTATTGTACAGCAGGCCTTAGTCCACCAGATATAACCAGGATGTAGACACCACATTTTCCCTCGTGTGAGGTAGCTTCCATCACCCAGTAACTGGTACACAAAGCATGCTTCCTCGTCTTGACCTGTCAAAAGGGCGCTAGCTGTAAAGCCAGAATCCTAATATATGACAGCTATATCAGAGAAAACACTGTACAAGGAACCATGAAGACCTGGGCTTAATTACCTTGTTTGAGTCGATCATTTGTGATCTAACTGGCACACCCTATATCTACTGACATTAATGGCCATAAATGAAAGATAAACGGGTTTCGGAAAGACACTTCCCTTGAGATTGATGACAGCGTGTTGATGATGGCAGATCACTACTCTGATCTTCCATAACACTTCGTCCAAGAGAATTTATAGGAGCCGAATTTGCTCCACGACTCTGGTCTAATTATAATAACAATGCTGACCACTCCCTCCTCCCTGACGCCACTGGTCTACATTGTCCAGATGACAGTAAGTGATAGAAGGGTCACATTTACTCTATTTTAATTCTGATAATTAAGTTAATTTATATGAGATGTTTTTATGATGGTAAAGTCCAAAGACTATGTATTTAAGAATAATTCCCACCATAATAGGTGGTGAATTTATAATAATATGTGGTAATGATATCCCGTTTTCTATAGACGGAAATTCCACTACAATTTACATTTATGGGTAACTTGTTTATACAACACAGCAATATTATCTGTCTGTATGATATTATTATTAAATGGTGTCGGAGAGAGAGAGAGAAGAGAGAGAGACAGAGAGACAGAGAGAGAGAGAGAGAGAGAGAGAGAGAGAGAGAGAGAGAGAGAGAGAGAGAGAAGAGAGAGGAAGAGAGAGAGAGGAGAGCGAGAGGTGAGAGAGAGAGAGAGAGAGAGAGAGAGAGAGAGAGAGAGAGAGAGAGAGAGAGAGAGAAGAGAGAGAGAGAGAGAGAGAGAGATAGATAGATAGATAGATAGATAGATAGATAGATAGATAGATATGCAGTGATACAGTGTGAGTGAGAGAGTGAGAAGGGAGAGGGAGAGGAGGGTGGCTGATATTAGTATGGTCAAACCTATCACCTAGGTACCAAATCCTGTTTGCACTCACCTAGTTGTGTTTGCGGGGGTTAATCTCTGGCTCTTTGGTCCACACGCACACTCGCACGCACGAGTGATACACTGTGTGTGTGTGGGCTGTTTGAGAAGGGTTGGTGACTCAATGTCTTGAGGTGATGAGTTGGTGGTAGCCTGTGTGTATATGTTTTGGAGGGGTTATGGTGAGGGCGAGAGGGTGTACTCACCTAATTGTGCTTGCGAGGGTTGAGCTTTGTCTCTTTGGTCCCACCTCTCAACTGTCAATCAACTTGTGTACAGATTCCTGAGCCTACTGGGCTCTATCATATCTACATTTGAAACTGTGTATGGAGTCAGCCTCCACCACATCACTTCCTAGTGCATTCCATTTATTAACTACTCTGAAACTGAAAAAATTCTTTCTAACGTCTCTGTGGTTCATCTGGGTACTAAGTTTCCACCTGTGTCCCCTTGTTCGTGTCCCACCCGTGCTGAAGAGTTTGTCTTTGTCCACCCTGTCAATTCCCCTGAGAATTCTGTAGGTGGTTATCATGTCTCCCCTTACTCTTCTGTTTTCCAGGGATGTGAGGTTCAGCTCCTTAAGCCTTTCCTCGTAGCTCAATCCTCTCAGTTCCGGGACGAGTCTGGTGGCCTGATGGCACAGCACGTGTGCCTGTGTGTGCGTGTATTCACATAATTGTATTCACCTAGTTGTGCTTGCGGGGGTTGAGCTCCGCTCTTTCGGCTCGCCTCTCAACTGTCAATCAACTGTTACTAACTACTATTTTTTTCCACACCACACACACACCCCCAGGAAGCAGCCCGTGACAGCTGACTAAATCCCAGGTACCTATTTACTGCTAGGTAACACGGGCATAGGGTGAAAGAAACTCTGCCCATCGTTTCTCACCACCGCCCGGGATCGAACCCGGGACCACAGGGTCACGTGCCTAGCGTGCTGTCCGCTCGGCCACCGGCTCCCAAACTCACACACACACACTCCTGTATATGTGTGTGTACTCACCTAGTGCAGGACCTAGTACGCCTGCAGGATCGAGCATTGACTCTTGGATCCCGCCTTTCGAGCATCGGTTGTTTACAGCAATGACTCCTGTCCCATTTACCTATCATACCTGGTTTTAAAATTATGAATAGTATTTGCATCCACAACCTGTTCCTGAAGTGCATTACATTTCCCACTACTCTCACGCTAAAAGAAAACTTCCTAACATCTCTGTGACTCATCTGAGTTTCAAGCTTCCATCCATGTCCCCTCGTTCTGTTACTATTCCGTGTGAACATTTCGTCTATGTCCACTCTGTCAATCCCTCTGAGTATTTTATACGTTCCTATCATGTCCCCCCTCTCCCTTCTTCTTTCTAGTGTCGTAAGGCACAGTTCCATCAGGCGCTCTTCATAGCCCATCCCTCGTAGCTCTGGGACGAGTCTCGTTGCAAACCTCTGAACCTTTTCCAGTTTCATTATATGCTTCTTCAGATGGGGACTCCATGATGAGGCAGCATACTCTAAGACTGGCCTCACGTAGGCAGTGTAAAGCGCCCTAAATGCCTCCTTACTTAGGTTTCTGAATGATGTTCTAACTTTTGCCAGTGTTGAGTACGCTGCTGTCGTTATTCTATTTATATGTGCCTCAGGAGAAAGATTAGGTGTTAGTCCACACCCAGGTCTCTTTCGCGCGTCGTCACATGTAGGCTGTTCCCCTTCATTGTGTACTGTCCCTTTGATCTCCTATCTCCTAGTCCCATTTCCATAACTTTACATTTGCTCGTGTTGAATTCCAATTGCCATTTTTCTGACCATCTCTGCAACCTGTTCAGGTCCTCTTGGAGGACCCTGCAATCCTCATCTGTTACAACTCTTCTCATCAACTTTGCGTCATCAGCAAACATCGACATGTAGGACTCTACGCCTGTAAACATGTCGTTAACATATGCAAGAAATAGAATTGGTCCCAGTACCGATCATTGTGGTACTCCACTTGTTACTGTTCGCCAGTCCGACTTCTCCCCCTTACCGTAAATCTTTGGCTCCTTCCTATTAGGTAGTTCCTTATCCATGCTAGGACCTTTCCCCCATCCCCGCCTGCCTCTCGAGCTTGAACAGCAGTCTCATGTGCGGTACTGTATCAAAGGCTTTTTGGCAATCCAGAAATATACAGTCTGCCCAACCATCTCTGACCTGTCTTATCCTCGTTATTTTATCATAGAATTCCAGAAAGTTTGTTAGGCACGATTTCCCTGTCCAGAACCCATGTTGATGTTTGTTCACAAACCTAATGTTCTCCAGGTGTGCAACCAGCCGTAGCCTAATTATTCTTTCCAGTATTTTACAGGGAATGCTTGTCAGTGATACAGGTCTATAGTTAAGTTCCTCCTCTCTATCACCTTTCTTGAAGATCGGCACGACATTTGCCTTCTTCCAGCAACTGGGCAATTCTCCCGACATAAGTGACTCATTCTGAGGGCCTGCGCTGCTTCTTTTAGTATCCACGGTATATAGTATATCTGTGTGTGTGTGTGTGTGTGGCTGTGTGTGTGTGGCTGTACTCACCTAATTGTACATGCGGGGGTTGAGCACTGGCTCTTTGGTTCCACCTCTCAACCGTCAGTCAACAGGTGTACAGGTTTCTGAGCCTATTGGGCTCTATCATATCTTCACTTGAAACTGTGTATGGAGTCAGCCTCCACCATATCACTTCCTAATGCATTCCATTTGTCAACCACTCTGACACTAAAAAAGTTGTTTCTAATATCTCTGTGGCTCATTTGGGCACTCAGTTTCCACCTGTGTCCCCTAGTGCGTGTGCCCCTTGTGTTAAATAGCCTGTCTTTATCTACCCTATCAATTCCCTTGAGAATTGATTCCCTTCCCTTGATTCCCTTGAGTTGCTGTGTGTGTGTACTCACCTATTTGTGCTTGCGGGGGTTGAGCTTTGGCTCTTTGGTCCTGCCTCTCAACTGTCAATCAACTGGTGTACAAATTCCTGAGCCTACTGGGCTCTATCATATCTACATTTAAAAGTGTCTATGGATTCAGCCTCCACTACATCACTGCCAAATGCATTCCATCTGTTAACTACTCTGACACTGAAAAGACATTAGTTCTTTCTAATGTCCCTGTGGCTCATGTGGGTACCCAGTTTCCACCTGTGTCCCCTTGTTCGCGTCCCACCAGTGTTAAATAGTTTATCCTTGTCTACCCGGTCGATCCCCCTGAGGATTTTGTAGGTAGTGATCATGTCTCCCTTACTCTTCTGTCTTCCAGTGTCGTAAGGTGCATTTCCCGCAGCCTTTCCTCGTAACTCATGCCTCTTAATTCTGGGACTAGTCTAGTGGCATACCTTTGAACCCTTTCCAGCTTCGTCTTGTGCTTGACAAGGTACGGGCTCTATGTTGGGGCCGCATACTCCAGGATTGGTCTTATGTATGTGGTATACAAGATTCTGAATGATTCCTTACACAGGTTCCTGAAGGCTGTTCTGATGTTAGCCAACCTCGCATAAGCCGCATACTTAATTTTTTTATGTGGGCTTCAGGAAACAAGTTTGGTGTGATATCAACTCCTAGATCTTTCTCTCTGTCCCTTTCATTAACAACTTCATCTCCTATTCTGTATCCTGTGTCTGGCCTCCTGTTTCTACTTCCTAGTTTCATTACTTTGCATTTACTCGGGTTGAACTTTAACAGCCATTTGTTGGACCATTCGTTCAGTTTGTCTAGGTCATCTTGGAGAGGTACTCGTCATTGCTTACCAGTATAATATGAAGAGCAAAGCATTCCTATTATGGGAATAGATTCAAAGAAGCAAAAGGCAACATGAAAAGCACATGGAGAGCGATCTCTAACATTCCAATAGATAAACAACATTTACATAACAAGACAAAATCTCCAAGGATGGTTATACATCAGCAATAGACCTTAAAACAGCAACTGAATGTAATAGCTTCCTGTCATCGATTGGTGCTAACCTTGCCCGAAAAATCCCACAGACCCAGTGTGAGATTTTTTTCTACGCCTACCTCCCTTAGGAGGTTGACTACAAGATTAAAGGCTGCTCACGGCAGTTAAGCATGAGTCCAATAGAAAAGGAAAAGCGGGTACAAACCGCCAGGCCTCCACCACTAGGGGTGAAAACCTGTCCACAATAGGCCGCTGGCTCCTCCTAGTTAAACAGGACATTAAAACTAATAAAGGGTAACCGACGGGTTCTCACAATCAAATATTTATATTTGATGTTGCTATGAATTGGAATTCGAATTCCCAAGAACAGCCGCATTAAAGATCACATCAACATTTAATAATATGCAGAAATATGGTGGAATAATATGGTTGAAGGGTTGACATCAAAGACCGTTTTCTATAACATAACAATTTTTGATAACAAGAGACTAACTACTACATTACCGAGTTTACGTTACGTTAATGTCCATCCAGTGGCACGATAACAATCAGTTAAATAGCAACCTTTGCTGTGCGGCTGCATACTGAACTAACCTGAACACATGTGTGCCCACTGATGACGCAATATTGCAAATCAAAGAAAAATATCACAGACTAAGTTACACCACAGCGAATGGTTACGTTATTGTCCATCAAGTGGCATTTGCAACACAGCTATTTAACAGCCCCTCGAGAAGTGACAGCAGGCTCCATCTTGCTGACACTTCGAGCTGACAACATGAACTAACTGAACAAATGAAGGATATCCACTGAAGACACAAGCATGCAATCAATAGTGTCTCGGTTTCCCTGACAGCTACTATAATCACAAGCTTAGGGGTCCCCGCCCCCCAGGAGAGACCCACGAAACTAGGCGGGTAGTCCAACAGTGACTCCTCCTATCACAACCCAGTGTGAACACTCTTTGCAACTCCCTACAAGGAGTTGCATTGTAAACAGTACCAAAGACAAGCAAGGCGGGATTCTGGGACACAACTCCACAAATCCCTAGATTACTCTACTCTCGTCACCAGACGACAACCAAAAGAAATTGCCTTAAGTGATTAATTATGTTAATTGACTGATCGCAGCAGTCAGCAACAAAGTACTACGGTAATCACAAACAATTGTCTCACACTAGACAACAACATGATGATACTCTACGTTAATCATTAACACTTGTCTCTCTTGTTAACAATAACTCAAACTTATATTACATCACACTTGACTCCTTGCAAGTATTCAGTGAGTAATCCTCAATTAAGGTCAAACGGACCACTAATTACATCCCCATTGAGTTACGTTAACTAAGCCTACCCTTACTTGGTAGCTTCTCAACAGTCTGTGTCAAAAAATTACTAGTGAGTGTTAATTACCCCAATTAACTCCGAGCAATTAATTAACTGTCACCAGGACCGATAATTATCATCCATAAATACGTCTCACTCCGCACTGCCTAAGCAGGTCTCATCAAACACTGTGAATTCACGGGAAAGGAGTTAATTACCCCTAATTAACAAGAGTGCCATTAATCCACTGTCCTCAGACAGGATATGATTAATACAACAATTTATGCTAGCTCCATGACCTCGCTTTACCGAGTCATCTGAGCCCTCCAGACGTTAATTACTCCAGTATTTAACATGAGCCACTAATTGCTATACCCCAGAAAGGTAATTAGTTTTGAGCAAATTACGTTAACACAAATACTGACAGACTCTGACAGATCCTCTCCCACTACGTGAATTCATGATGAGAAGGCTAATTACATAATTAGCTAGAGTGGTCAATTAGTTATCACACGGACAATTAATTGCTCCCGAGACGTATCTCACTCAAGCTCAACGCTGTTCTCTCTCATAACAGCCCTCACCACTCCACAATAAGTGTGCACCCCATATCCAGTTAACTACCCCTTACTTAATTAACTCACTGAATCCTTAAGTCCTCAACACAACTTAAAGAAACAACGTAATCCCAGTGTTACATAGGTCACACTACAATGGCATGCAACAACACAAATGCACTGCCCACATACGGTTGCGGCTACTGCAACTCGTTAATTACTGTGCCCACACAATAATGACACACGGTTGTGCAACACACAAGAGTATACCAATATTACTGCCCCCCCCTTATCTTGCAATCGTTGCAAAGGACTACTGTGAGCACACACTTACCTCAGCAAGGCAATTAACAAATCAACTGCCTGCTCTCACTAAGTACTATGAATTCCCCTGAATAATCCTAGAGGTCCCTTAAACCCTCAACACAGCTCCCAGGGCAATACTATCGTATAAAATGATAACAACACTGCACAAACCTGCAACATAATGATGCCGTCAGCATACCCCTCATGCTAATGACATCATTAGGCAATCAGTCAGCAATCACATCTACTGACTCACCACACAACACAGTACATAAACATGCAAATGAACATATAGAAATGGCATTCACATAATCAATGAAAATTATATCATCAGGTAAATGTAACTAACTACACAGACCTCAGGGTACCCACTGACATCCCTGCAACCTGGCCTGCCTAACTCTAATGATACAATTTATATGCGGTACTCTATGGCATTAATCAAGTCTGAACGATTATATATAGAATCGACAGGCTGGATCACTTATATGGTAAATCTCTACACTGACCGGTCCATACTCAAGTCAGTCTACACACTTATATATATATATATATATATATATATATATATATATATATATATATATATATATATATATATATATATATATATATATATATATATACTACAGTGTGGTCGTGTACATCTATCTCCAGGTACTCTCAACCAGTCACCTGGACGTGCTACAGACAGCTGTCTCTCAGCTGCTTCCCTAGCCTGGCAGGGCTATGGGACAACACAGCTTTACCTTGAATTTCCACTAATACTGAGACACTGTTACACTGACTATTGTACTCATGTTTTCCTTTAATTTCACTCATTTCCCAGGTCACTACCTCACTGGCTGTCAACACTTAGCTTGCTCCTCGTGCGGCGACAGGATGTGGCCCTAGGCTGTCCCGGGAAAGTGGCCAAGTGGCCCAAAGGGGGGGGCCAAGCCATGTGGCCACCGCGTGGCCCACAGCACTCTTCCCAAGCTGAGAAGTGGGGAGTGGTAGCCGGCGCGCCGGTGGCCTAGGGATGACCTGAGGGTGGCCCCCGGGCATACACACGTGGATCGGGAATCACCAACAACTCCATCAAACCAGAGCCTGCCTTGCTCTGCACTGGGGTGACAATGCCCGGCGACGTCCCCACACTGACGCCGCCTGGCGGAATTCAAACTCCAACCGGGGCCTGTAATCTCACCACAATTACACTAGGAGGCCCTGCCCGTATTCCGTCAATTGTCCATCAACACTAGACAGGTTATTTGAACCACCTGTTACACCATGAGGCTCTGCCAGCTGCTTCATAGGTGCCTACTGTCTCTGAGGCTATTTTACTGGTCCTTTCGTACCTCATCGGCCCCAAATTTCACGAAAATTGGGCCTAGACACAACCCGGGATGGCAGGAGTGCCATCCCTGCTGGACAACACGGTAACGTCCGCGATTAATGGAAGTGGAGGGGGGGAAACTCCCCCCTCCACCCAGCTACGTGCTCGTCCACCTGCTACCCGGCTCAAACTGACAATTTCGCGGGCTAAGGAAACTCAAAATGCCCATACCTCCCCCCCTACTTTGTCTTGACCAATCAGCACGAAGCCGGCACTGTTCCCTCATGCCGCTTCCAATCACAGCTGTTCGCGCCCAAAACACAGCTCGGAGCAGACATGCCTACCCCAATCACAGGCCTCACTCACCCTCAGGCGTCCTGTGACGTCACAAGGAGGGGGAGGCCTAAAGACAAGGGGCGCACTGTCTCACATGGTGGGAGGGGGGGGGCAACGGTCACCCCACTATCCCCCCACCTCCAACGGTTTAGAGTGAAGTGCCTCACATATCACTTCACTCTCACCTCACATCCTATTTCACAGAAACAGGAAAATTTATGTAATTCTCTCTACAGAGCAATCACAGGCCTCTAACCAGGCCCAAACGACAGTCCTTAACATAAGCTTTCATTCAACACCTCACAAGTATATGTTAGTTTGAAAGCTTCAGTTTCTAGAGTCCCTAGAGCGACTAGCCTAATCTAGAAACTAGGAAAACTAGCTGAGGGGATCTAGATTCCCTCACACTACCTCCCACTAAAGAATATATTTTCCTGCAAGGAAAATACATTCAAAACACCAGCTAGTTTTTCTGCACACACCTGCCCAACAGGTGTACTAGCTAAACAAGTGTGGAGTGTGAAACTCTGTTTCCTATACATCCCTGGCCTGAGAGTCTCTGTGCACTACCACCGGATCACCTTGGTGGTGCTGCCCAACCTTGGAGTGGCAACATGTTCGGCTCCAGCTCTGGTCCTGGCCGGTTCAACACCTCGCAACCATTTCCATCACTGAACCTCCCATTTCCATCCTCGGTCTGTGTCATACTGGACACATGTGCAACACATTGGTGTGGCCTTACCGGTGAATCACTTCTACACTCCCCTCAGCCTACAAAGGACTTACTGTCAGTTCTCCACCTGACATTGCAACAAGTTGACAGGATCACTCTCACTGTCCAACTGCCCAACACCAGCCGGTCTTGCTCTACCGACTGAACTATCTGGGAGAAAACCTCGTCTACAAGCACCTACACTCACCCTACTGAGCTTGGGGTCCCTCCCTTGCTTCGCCTAGGTCTCGCTACTCTAACAAAGACTCAAGCGAAACTGTTGACATCTGTCAAACTCCCTTGTCCATTTCTCCCTGGATCTAACTTGGAATGTGATCAGCATTCCCTCTGCAGATCTACTATAACCCTTTACCAAGACAATCCTTAAAGAACAAAATCATTATGCTGCTGGGGATCTGAACCATGGAAAATCACCAGCCCAAAATGACCTTCGCCATCTTGCATTGGCAGCCTTTCTTCAAAAGGCGATCGATGTATGCAATCATCGAATCGTCTTTCTCAGAACTGCCAAGCTAGGCATCTTTACCTTCATACCTTGTCACCGGGTTAAGTGCACTAGGGTGGGTTTGGCTTCCCTTCCCTGTGTGAGATTGCCTCCTTGCAATCTGCACTTGAGCCAGCACTGACTTGCTGCGCTCTCACCTTCAGGCTCGAACTCGGCCTTGCTGTCACCTCTGCAAACGGGAGCCTCTGCTCAACCTCTCTAGTGACTACCATGAATTCTTCCTGGGGGTTGTACAGTCCCCACTCTGGCAAGAAATTCCATCACCTGTCTAACTACAGGTGAATTACTCCCCTTTCTAAAGAAGTGTACTCGGATCCTTAGCTGGTGGCGCGACCTCCCACTAAGATCCATCTGTGTAATAACAACTACACTCCTATGACACCCTTGACAACTACAGTGTCGTCCAATAAGACCTCTCACTCTTGAGATCACTTCTAGAAGCTTCGTCTACCCTAAGGTAGGTGGTGTCTTGCACCTCAGGTAGATCCTGAGTGCACCTTTGCAACCACTGTTGCACGCTGGCTTGGTGTCCATGACACCTGCTGCTGAGCTGACACCTCTCACCAATGAGTGTGTCAATGTTCACTAGCTAGCAGCCCCAAAAAGCCAGACAGATTTCCCCATATCTACCATGAAATACCTCTTTCATACAGTGTGTGTGTGGTGTGTGTACCCAAGTGTGACAACCGTGCACAAAACATACCTCCAACAATACTGTTCCACAATGTTCTGCAACGATATCATATGTTACTTTAAAAATCAATAAGACTGCACTTCATGGGCTCGAACCCAAGTTGCATAGCCCCACGTTGGGCGCCAGTTGTGAGATTTTTTCTACGCCTACCTCCCTTAGGAGGTGGACTACAAGTTTAAAGGCTGCTCACGGCAGTTAAGCATGAGTCCAATAGAAAAAGGAAAAGCGGAGCAAACCGCCAGGCCTCCACCACTAGGGGTGAAAACCTGTCCACAATAGGCCGCTGGCTCCTCCTAGTTAAACAGGACGTTAAAAATAATAAAGGGTAACCGACGGGTTTTCACAATCAAATATTTATATTTGATGTGGCGCTATGAATTGGAATACGAATTCCCAAGAACAGCCGTCATTACAAGATCACATCAACATTTAATCGTAATATGCAGAAATATGGTGGAATAATATGGTTGAAGGGTTGACAACAAAGACCGTTTTCTATAACATAACAATTTATTAATAACAAGAGACTAACTACTATATTACCGAGTTTACGTTACGTTAATGTCCATCCAGTGGCACGATAACAAACAGCTAAATAGCAACCCTTGCTGTGAGGCTGCATACTGAACTAACCTGAACACAGGTGTGCCCACTGATGACGCAATATTGCAAATCAAAGAAAAATATCACAGACTAAGTTACACCACAGCGAATGGTTACGCTATTGTCCATCAAGTGGCATTTGCAACACAGCTATTCAACAGCCCCTCGAGAAGTGACAGCAGGCTCCATCTTGCTGACACTTCGAGCTGACAACATGAACTAACTGAACAAATGAAGGATATCCACTGAAGACACAAGCATGCAATCAATAGTGTCTCGGTTTCCCTGACAGCTACTATAATCACAAGCTTAGGGGTCCTTCCCCCCCCCCCCCCCAGGGAGAGACCCACGTAACTAGGCGGGTAGTCCAACAGTGACTCCCCCTATCACAACCCAGTGTGAACACTCTTTGCAACTCCCTACAAGGAGTTTCATGTAAACAGTACCAAAGACAAGCAAGGCGGGATTCTGGGACACAGCTCCACAAATCCCTAGATTACTCTACTCTCGTCACCAGACGACAACCAAAAGAAATTGCCTTAAGTGATTAATTACGTTAATTGACTGATCGCAGCAGTCAGCAACAAAGTACTACGGTAATCACAAACAATTGTCTCACACTAGACAACAACATGATGATACTCTACGTTAATCATTAACACTTGTCTCTCTTGTTAACAATAACTCAAACTTATATTACATCACACTTGACTCCTTGCAAGTATTCAGTGAGTAATCCTCAATGAAGGTCAAACGGACCACTAATTACATCCCCATTGAGTTACGTTAACTAAGCCTACCCTTACTTGGTAGCTTCTCAACAGTCTGTGTCAAAAAATTACTAGTGAGTGTTAATTACCCCAATTAACTCCGAGCAATTAATTAACTGTCACCAGGACCGATAATTATCATCCATAAATACGTCTCACTCCGCACTGCCTAAGCAGGTCTCATCAAACACTGTGAATTCACGGGAAAGGAGTTAATTACCCCTAATTAACAAGATGTGCCATGAATCCACTGTCCTCAGACAGGATATGATTAATACAACAATTTATGCTAGCTCCATGACCTCGCTTTACCGAGTCATCTGAGCCCTCCAGACGTTAATTACTCCACTAATTAACATGAGCCACTAATTGCTATACCCCAGAAAGGTAACTAGTCCCGAGCAAATTACGTTAACACAAATACTGACAGACTCTGACAGATCCTCTCCCACTACGTGAATTCATGATGAGAAGGCTAAATACATAATTAGCTAGAGTGGTCAATTAGTTGTCACACGGACAATTAATTGCTCCCGAGACGTATCTCACTCAAGCTCAACGCTGTTCTCTCTCATAACAGCCCTCACTCACTCCACAATAAGTGTGCATCCCTTATCCAGTTAACTACCCCTTAATTAACTCACTGAATCATTAAGTCCTCAACACAACTTAAAGAAACAAAGTAACCCCAGTTTTACATAGGTCACACTACAATGGCATGCAACAACACAAATGCACTGCCCACTTACGGTTGCGGCTACTGCAACTCGTTAATTACTGTGCCCACACAATAATGACACATGGTTGTGCAACACACAAGAGTATACCAATATTACTGCCCCCCTTATCTTGCAACCATTGCAAAGGACTACTGTGAGCACACACTTACCTCAGCAAGGCAATTAACCAATCAACTGCCTGCTCTCATTAAGTACTGTGAATTCCCCTGAATAATCCTAGAGGTCCCTTAAACCCTCAACACAGCTCCCAGGGCAATAATATCGTATAAACTGATAACAACACTGCACAAACCTGCAACATAATGATGCCATCAGCATACCCCCCATGCTAATGACATCATTAGGCCATCAGTCAGCAATCACATCTACTGACTCACCACACAACACAGTACATAAACATGCAAATGAACATATAGAAATGGCATTCACATAATGAAAATTATATCATCAGGTAAATGTAACTAACTACACAGACCTCAGGGTACCCACTGACATCCCTGCAACCTGGCCTGCCTACCTCTAATGATACAATTTATATGCGGTACTCTATGGCATTAATCAAGTCTGAACGATTATATATAGAATCGACAGGCTGGATCACTTATATGGTAAATCTCAACACTGACCGGTCCATACTCGAGTCAGTCTACACACTTATATATATATATATATATATATATATATATATATATATATATGTAATATATATATATATATATATATATATATATATATATATATATATATATATATATATATTCTGTATTTATTATTTTCTGGTTTAGGGCTTCTATCCCTCTAACTATTTTCTTAGCATCAGGGCTTAATTGGAATAGGAGTTCTCCAAAACTCATTTTCGTACTTTTAAGGTGTAGAAAAGAAGTGATTTACTATAGAGTGTATTACACTTATTTGAATAATTTGCACGACGTTTCGAACCTCCATGGTTCATTCTCAAGTGAACAGATCTTACAATACTAGTTGATTTTATACCCGCATTAGGTCAGGTGATAATACAATGAAGGTGAAAAACATGGGGGGAAACATAAGGGATAAACATAGGGGCTGCAGAAGGCTTATTGGCCCATACGAGGCATCTCCTATCTAAACACAAAGATTAATCCAGTGTAATTGGCCTGTTATGTTGGACATTGTCTTCTGTGTTGGCATCGATATGTTCTTGTCTTGTCCTTACTCTCATGGTGGGTAGAGTAAATAGTAAAACACCCAAATCACGGAACTATTTACTCTACCCACCATGAGAGTAAGGACAAGACAAGAACATATCGATGCCAACACAGAAGACAATGTCCAACATAACAGGCCAATTACACTGGATTAATCTTTGTGTTTAGATAGGAGATGCCTCGTATGGGCCAATAAGCCTTTGCAGCCCCTATGTTTATCCCTTATGTATCCCCCCATGTTTTCACCTTCATTGTATTATCACCTGACCTAA